>NC_143478.1:92169199-92309413 GCF_027475165.1 Benincasa hispida | reverse complement strand
ATTAGAGAGAAAAGAGGGGGAGGGAATTACAACTCTCTCCTCAATTAATTTAAAATTTTAATTGAATTTAAAAACAAAAAAAATTAACAAATTATTTTAGTAAACTATATATATATATATATATATATTATTTCAAATGGTAAAACTGTTGAAAATATTTACAAGATATAGCAAATCCTAGAACGATCAATGATAGACGTTGATAGACACTGATAGAAGTCCCTAAGTGTCTATCAGCATCTATAATTGATAGTTCTAAAAATGTACTATATTTTGTAAATATTTTGATTCATTTTTCTATATTTAAAAAGAAAAAACCCATATAATATATATTAAACTATATGTTATATCAAATATAACACATAATCTATAGTTTTTATATTGTATCAAATACAATATAACCTATAATTTATATTTCTCTCAATAATGTATGGCATTTAATATAAATCACATTTATATTAAATTTAATTATATGAATCTCATCCATATAATTAGTATTTGAATCATATTCAAATACTTAATTTCTCTCAAAATAAACTTTATATTATAAAGTATCAAGTACATTATATTAATTATATCACACATATAATTAATTCAAATTAATTATATCATATAATTAATTCGCTCATTTAATTTGAATAATTCAAATTAATCCAAAATTAATGCTCAATAACCCTAGTTGAGCTACAGAGGGGACCTTATGAGCCTATAGATTGAAGCTCCAATGGTACTTCAATAATTAATGAAACTCCTTTAATTATATTATTCAACATCCATTAACTTCCGGTCACTCCACTAAAGATCGATAGCTGCACTCTTCGCACTATAGATATATTTCTATGTCTATTGGATATAACTAGTCAACAGTGGGATGAATCTTCACAAATTGCTCGTAAGTACGGCTGGGCCAAAATTACCGTTTTGTCCTTGTAGATAAATCTAACTCCTTAAGTTCACTAAACCCTCTAATGAACAATAAGTCATAGTCCAACTATGATCAAACCCATCTCGAGCCAAGGGAGAATTTGGTGCCACATTGTTTTTAGCTCTGGAATCAACCCTTAAGGGAGCAATTTTTCTACTTACCTCGACATTAGGGAATGAGTGAATTCCGTCTTGTGTAGTTGTGTTCCCAGCTCCCTAATCAGACGAATCCCCAAAATGGTAAGCTTATTGAGTCGATGATTTAGCCACTCTCACTCATACAAATCAAAGGACCACCTTCAAGGTAAGAGTTCACAACTCACTCAAGATTCAGGTCATGTCACTTATGGTCATCCTGGTGAAATGTAAGTCTCTACACTAACGACATTATATAATGCGACTATTCATTTCGTGGTACGACGTTATACAAATGCTTTTGTATAGAACACCCCCACTCATATGTCTCCACATGAATGATTAATATCAGATCACTTATAACACTTTACAACAATTATAACATCTACAATATGGGTCTTATTCGCAGTATCACGAGGATAAAGTTATCACTTAAACATGATCCACCTATATGTCTCTACATACATGTTTAAGCTATAAAATATGACCTTGGATGTTAGTTTATTGGTTTTGTGGGTAAATGCTACTAAATTTCAAATAAAATATCTCATATTTTATTAAATAAATAAACTATTTGTACATTACAATTACAAACTACAAGACCCAAGAGATTTAGGGCATCAACCCCAATAATTATGTGGTTGATGTCAGTTTCATTAGAGTCCCCTCAAATTGACTTTATGTGTAGTGGTTAACTATGCCTCATCTATTGCCTCGAACACTGGAAATACACTATATTTAAATAATAAATAAGCAGAAATTGATCATTCTTCTCAATCTCCTGAGGGCAACACTGAAATCGTTGATTTTCAAGATTTTGAATCCTTTCAATCTGGAATTCCCATTAAAGTAGGTTCACTTTTTAGGAGCAAGTTTGTATTGAATAAAGCAGTTTATTTGTTTGCTTTTAAAAACAATTTTGAACTTACTACTACTGGGTCAAACAAAAGTTCATTTGAAAATTGTTGCAAGGATCTATCTCGTGGTTGGTATCTACGTGCATCTATATATAGCGGAGTGTGGATGGTGTGGAAATTCATCGATATCCATCAATGTTCTATGAACATTGTTAAAGATGGTCGATGGCAAGCAACATCTTGGATTGTTGCTAAGTGTACAAAGTCTTTTCTTAAAATAAATGACAAAGTTTCATGTTGGCCTTGTGATGTAGTAAGCTATATGAGAAGACAACATGGTGTAAACATAAGTTATAATAAAGTTTAGAGAAGTCGTGAGATTGTTCTCAATTCATCAGGGAAACTCCTGAGTCCTCACATGTCGTTTTATCATCATTTTCAACTATGTTGATTAGAAACAGTCATTGTATTTTTCTTGTCTATATTTAGTTTAAGAAATTATATATATAGTTTATTCTGTCTTGTATAATCAACCTGAATGTCTATTCCTTACAGGAACATATACAACACAAAAATTTGATGATGAAGGTAGGTTTATGTATTACTTCCTGACCCTTGCTGCTTTCGTAGATGCATGAAAATTTTGTTTTCATATTATGTCAGTTGATGGTGCTAATCTAAAGAACACATTTTTTGGGACATTATTGTCTGCTTGTACATCTGATGGCAATTTGCAGATTGTACCTTTTGCAATTGCCATTGTCGATTTTGATAATGATGCATCATGGTCTTGGTTTTTTTTCGTAATCTTAAAGTTGTTTTTGGAGATTCTAACGACTATGTTATTATGTCTAATGGTCATAAAAGTATAGCCAAGTATGTTAGTTCTGTCCATGATTTTGTTGAACATGAGTTGTGTGCATTTCATTTGTATAAAAACCTTAAAAAGAAACATAAGTCATGTCCAATTGAGGACACTTCCCATGTATGTGCAAGAGCATATATAATTTTGAATTTGAGTATTACATGAGGCAGTTGAACGAGGTTGCTCTGTCCATTAGACTTGAATTTTAAAGGATGTTGGTGTTGGGTTGTATGTCCTAAAACTCACAGTTTGTATTATTAAATATATTCTATTTGCAATAAAGATGTTATTGAAGTTCTGTTCAATAAAATTGTTATTGAATATGTAAATTGCACCAAATCCAATAAACTAAGATCCATGACTACTGCATGAATACTTGGACTTTATGTAGAGACATAAGAATGGATCAAGTTCAAATAGATAGCCAAAACGGTCTATAATATACAAATAAGGTTGGGTACCTTATTCTGGCAACATTATTGGATGCGACCCACTTTGTATTTAGTATAAACAATGTGATCCTAAATTGTTTATGTGGAGACATGCGAGTAGGGCATCCTATGCAATGAGTGTGTTACCAGACCAAGAAACAAGTCACTCTTACTTTATAACGCTGTTTACTATTTAAGACTGACTGCTTCAAAGCGATGACCAAGGTAACTCATCCTTAATCCTAAGCTAACTATAAACTCTTGTTTATTCGGAATTATCCTTAGATTTACATAGGTGAGGGTTAGCTCAACAACACTTGCTCAATAAGCCTCCCATTTTAAGGGTGAGACTGGGTAGATATCTGATGACATAGGGTGCAAGACGAAATTCACTCATACCCTCTTTTAGAGTTAGTAGAGAGGTTATTCTCTTAAGTACTGATTCCAGGTTTTGAATAAGGGGCCCCCACTTCTCATTGGCCCAAGAATGACTCGATTTAGTGATTGAATCATAAACCAATTGTTCATTAGAGGATCAGTAAGACTTAAGGAGAAAGATGTAATCTCGAGGGTAAAACAACATTTGACCCAACCGTTATTACAAACAACCTATGAAGGGTTGACGTACCGATTACGGTTAAATCAAATTGACAGAAATATATCTACAGTGAGGGGAGTGCAACTACTGGGCTTTAGTGGAGTGACCCGGTAATTAACGAATGTTGATTAATTCGGTTTAAAAAGTTGTAGTCAATTAATCTTGAATCGTTAGAGTCTATAATCTGTAGGTCCATTAGGTCCCCTATTAGCTCACAGATGGATTAAACCTTAAAATAGATTGATGAGTTAAATTTGAAAAGTTCAGATTCGAATTAAGGGAATTAGTAATTATATACGATATAATTACACGTCTAATTATTGAATTAAACGAAATTAAAGAATTGGATAATATTTAAATTTGATTTAAATATTAATTATATGAATAGGCATGCTTGTGGAATTGGTGTTTAATTAATTTAATATTTGATATTAAATTAATATTATTTATTTATTTATTTATTAAAGAATTAATTTTATTTGAAATTAATTGTTGAATTAATTTTGTATAAAATTAATGAATTTTTATATTAATTATACAATTAATATTTTATGAATTGAATTTTCTTATTAATTTTGAAAATTGGTTTCAAAATTTTATAAAAAATGAATTTAATTATAAATTCAATTTAAATTAGAAAAATTACATATTAATGGGATTATCCCATATAAGACACTCAAATTCTCACTCTATTATCCAAGTAGGTGGTGTCATCCTTGGAGGCATTTTGAATACATGGGAAATTTGAACAAAACCAACTCTAATTTGAGCTGAGAGAGGACATGCAAATTGGAATTTTTTGTATTGAGAGATTGAAGAAGTGGTTCTTCTCTCTCTAGTAGAAGTTGGTTCTTCTCCTTTCTAAATTCCAAAAAATTCAGTTCATTTTGAATCCCACAATTCAATCTAAGATCCTAGAGAATAGTAGAGAAAATCAAGTGGTGGTCTACAATTATTTGCTAAGGAGAATCAAGCTGGATTTTGAGGATTGAAGAAGTTCTTCAAAGGTAAACTCTCAAAACCCTCTTGCATTTTATGAACATGCTTACTTTGATGCTAAAATTGATGAATTAGAGTGCTTAATGATCCTAATTTCTTTCGTTGATTGCTTGCTAATTCCATTAATTGGTGAATCTAAATGGGCTAGAAAATTTTGTCGGAGGAAAAGATATTCCTTTATGACAACCAATATATCTGAATGCATGAATTCAGTTTTGAAGGAAGTACGTGAATTACCTGTTATTGGTCTCCTTGAATCAATCAATAGTTTGGTTCAAAAATAATTTAATAAACACCATAGTCATTGGAGTTTCCAGCGTTTAAAGTTGTCCTCGTATGTAAAGAACATTATTCGATCAGCCTTAAGTGACAGTAGGTCAATGGATGTAAGTGTTCTTTTATTTACATATATATATATATATATATATAATTGAGCCTGTTATTAATAGTTAACATTGTAAGTTTATCATTTTTTTTATAGGTATATCCTATTAACTCGTATGAATTTGAAGTGCATGTTCACACCAACCAATAGGTTGTGAACATTCTGAATTTTACTTGCTCATGTTGGCATTGGGACCTAGACATGATCTCATGCTCGCATGCATAGATTCCATTGTCTCGTAGGAACCTTCAACTGTAGTCATACACACATGATTTCTATTGTGTTTCCAACCTAGTTCTATTATATAGAAAGAAAATGCGACCTATTGATAATGTTGAACAATTTACTACAATTCATGCAATTGGCAATGATCAAGATTCTTCCTCCTAAAGTCAAATATTCGGCTCGGAGGCCTAAGAAGAAAAGAACCACGTCTTATTTAGAAAACAAAACTATAGTTTGCTGTAGCCGGTGTGGTAAGAGGGGTCATAATTGTAGGTCTTGTAAGGATCCCATATATCATTGAATGCTCTTATTTGTTTGTTTTTTAGCAGTCTTATATTTTCGAGTATTGTTTGTCTTTCCTTCGCATTTTGTTTTCCATTCAAATATTTTAGACATTAGTTTATGAGAGATTTCTTTAATGTTCAAACTTACTGAATTTTATGAAGGGAAATGTCATTTGCATTGATATTACAGTTTGTTATCTATCTTACTCTTAGTTATAATTACACTCAATGTATATATACATCTAATTAATATGATTGTACATGGAATTGGAAGTTAATATAACTAACCTACGTTGGTTGTTCAGCCATTTGTATTATTGAGGATGGGAAATTGAGCTAAACATTTTAGAATTTCAGTGTGTTTGTTATTATTAAACTTTATGTGTAAAGGTTCGATGTGAAAAATTCAATTCACATAAAATTACAAATAATGTATGTATATGCCTTTTGGACGATTGAGACTTTAATGAGCCTACCTTATTGAGGTGGGCTGACCAGACAAATTGTCCCACGCATTGGGACACTTTAGAATTACAGTGTATTTTATGTCATTTTGCATCATGTACCATATGCAGTGGGAATAACGAAACACATGGTTAGTACAAAAATATGGATATGTCATATCAAAATAGAAATATAAACTTGTACAAAACAGCTGCTCTAAATCCAAATCTGTTCTATTTTAAAGATCCAAAATAGTTAAATTGTATACCAAAACAAAAATCATATAAATATGTGCAAATTACTCCATTCATTCAATACATGAACCAATTCTACTATAAAATTCTAAAGTTTAAAAGATATACCAAAACATGAATATAAAGTTGTCCCAAATAGTTGAAAGCCAAATATATTTTACATTCAAAATCCAAAATATTTAGATTGTATACCAAAGTAATAATGATATAAAAAGTCCAAGTCATTCAATATATTCATTGGTCATTTGTGTTATTGAGGATGGAAAATTGAGTTGCACGCTTTAGAATTACAGTGTGTTTGTTGTTGTTGAACTTTATATATAAAGGTGCAATGTGAAAAATTGAATTCACCTAAAATTACAAATAATTTATGTATATGCCCTTTGGACAATTGAGACTTTAATAAGCCTACCTTATTGATGTTGTTTGCTATAGGGCTAGCCAGACAAACTGTCTCATAAGTTGGGACACTTTAGAATTACAGTATTTTTTGTGTCATTTTGCATCATGTACCCATATGCAACGGAATAATGGAATATATGGTATAATACAAATACAAATATTTTATACAAAAATAGGAATATAAACTTGTACAAAACAACTACACTAAATTCAAATCTATTATATTTCCAAAATCCAAAATAGTTTAATTGTATACCAAAACAAAAACTATATAAATATATCCAAATCACTCCTTTCAATGCAGGAACCAATTCTACTAAAAAAATCTAAAGTTTAAAAGTTATACCAAAACGAGAATATAAAGTTGTCTCAAATAGATGCACAGAATCCAAATCTATTCTACTTTCAAAATCCAAAATATTTAATTTGTATAGCAAAACAGGAATGATATAAAAGTTCAAATTACTTGATTCATTCATTATAGGTTCAAGCTTGACTTAGGTGCAAGTCAAATGATGGTCTATCCAATATTTTCATCAGTGGTTTGGGTTTTTGTATCATCCCTCTTGCTGCATCTATCCATATCCCTGTCATGGTGGCTTTGCATAATTCACTTTTGACAGTTGTCTTATTAGTTCCCATTGCTTTACTCTTCTTGCTTCCTCCTGGTTAACCCTTGTGACCAACTCTTCATTAGTTACATTTAACTAACAACATTTAATAAACAATTAGTTGTTGTTAGGACTTAACAAGTTCTAGTAATGATCAAATTTATAAGATCGATTGTTATTACATGTTTGAGTATGATCCTTATAGCAGGATTATTTTCATCAATGTTATCCAACTTATTAGTCATGTCCAACTTCCTCGTGACCTTTAATTTTTTATTCAAGAAACAACATTTTTTTTATATATATATACATCATAAGTTCCAAATTGACATTAATTTTAGTATTTTACCTCTTGCTTTTTTGTTGTTAGTGTTGACCCGTGTACCATAATGGTTGTACCTTTTCAAGAATCTTAGTTGTTGAAGTCTTAAGAGTGTCATTCTATTAACACGTTAAAAAATGCAAAATAATTTATTTACTATAGAGATATAATATAATAATTTAATGTTTTACAGTTTTGAAGAAACATACCAATATTATTGTCTTTTGCTTGTTTGACATTTTCAGCTTCTTGTAAATCTCTCTTTCATCAAGTGATCAAATGACTTCATTGATTTCTTCATCAACGGCTTGATTATCCTATCATAATCAATTTTGCTAGTCAATTTCCATGTATTGTTAAACGATATAATTTGTAACACACTTATATCAACCCACCTTGCACTCTGGTTCTTTACTTCCTCTTCCTACAGACTCCTTGTTTTTATCTTCATCGCATGCTTCTTTGTGTACTGCTGATGGTATTTTCAATTCACGATCCTTGTTTCCTTGGCCTCCTTCGTTCTCGTCATCATCTTTTATTCGAACTATTGTGGGAGCATTAAAAGCATCAATCAACTTCTTCTCTTTTTGTTTCTCTTCTTGGTCTTTCTCAATATCATCAAATTTCTTTTTCAACTTAGATGCAGCCTGCTTTTATATAATTTATAAAAGATTTATACTAGGGAACACAACAAATATAGTGTAGTTAGTTTACATACCATTAACAGATTGCTCGCCGATGCATGTGATTGACCAGTTTATGTAGTCTTCATGTAGTCAATCATTGTGTTGAACGATTCCACCAAGTCATATATCTTCTTTGTCAACCTTTGTTGATTAATCTTCATGGCATCAAAGTTTTCCTCCAATCTTGTAGTCATCAATTGTTGTATTTTCTCTATTCCTTCGAACCTTTGTTTCATTTCATCTTTGTTAGATGTAGAAGTCAGTCCTCTATTCAAGGATAGTTCAACCACTCTCTCTTAGTCTATATCTGCTTGGTTCTTCTTCGACATCTTGCAGGACTCTTTTTAACTCCCCAATGAATGGGAAAAAATCTGGCATATTCATTTCCTAGGGGGTTGCAAATAATGGATATATTTCGAGCTATCAAGTAAACAAGAAGATAAGATGTTAGTTTATAATTTAGAATTTAAAACCTACGCCTATTTTGTTTGTATAGATGTTTATACCTCTGTTGAATGAAATACATTTCGCTTGAGATCCTTCCACTTGGGTTGGTTATCTGCAACCCAATTTACTATCCTTTGAACATTGTTAAAAATCTTTCTTGCAAAGAAATTTTATGTGGAGCTCAAGATGGGTATGACTTGTATGCCTATGCTAAGATTGAGAATATAAATCCCCCTATTGATATTTCTAATTTGCCTTTATTGTGTATTGCTCTATTCATAACATCAGCAAGTAAATCAAAAGCAACTTTCCCCATGGATAGTTATCATAGAGATCATCGTCATCCACCATCAGTATGTGGTCTTCATCCATATTCACCAAATCTTTTCATGGGAGAAGAAAACTTTCCAAGAAATACAACTTCACCATTTTTATCTCGTCGCTTTCACATCCTGCCTTGCTATATTAAAACCTATGTTAAGGAAATTCCTAACCACAACTTTCATACCCTTAAAGTATGTTTTTCTTATATTATCTCCTCCTTTTATCTCACTTTTATCAATGCTTGGCAATTCACCACAATTTGAACTAGTCAATGCAAACTCTCGTAAACCAAATTTTAGTACCTGACCCCTATGAAGAAATCTAACTGAGATGATGACTTTGGTTTATATTGTTTTGTATTAGATGTAACAACACCTGGGAAGATTGGTTTGTAATAGAAAAATCAAGGAAATGTCCAAAAATAGTTTCTCAGAATCTCTCTTGAGACTCCTCATTTAAATTTTTCTTGAAATTTTTCTTGATTTTATCAATTACAAAAGTCTTTGTTTACAAGTTTACTTTCAGTAATTCGTTTCTCCTTGCATTATCCATCAAATACAAACAATCCTATCATAATTGAAATAAAACATAAGCACGATCTTAATAATATGTAGCCAATAAATATAATTACAGAGTATTTAAGTAATAATACCTTACCTATATCCATTCTATCGATTGTTTTTCCCTTTTGGCCTCTTGTTATTTTGCCTTTTCCCTTTTTTGACCTAGTTATTACTTAACATTTACAAGGTAATAATACCTCACATTCAATTCTGTAGATGATTACCTTTTTTTTCCTTTTTCTTCTCTGACTCTCCACTGGATGATCTTTTTTCTGATAGTGTTGTTTCGTCATGACTGTGCGACTTTTCTTCTGCACTGTCTTTGTTGTCATCTTCCACATTTTCATGTCTCTTCAAGGTTCTCTTCTTCCTCTTCATGCTCATTACTGTCTTGTTCATCCTATTTCAATTTTTATTAATTATACTATGCAAATATTGTAACAAATATACTGTAATTAACCGATGAATCCATAAAATCTACATTATCATACTTTTCCCTCATCTACTTCCAGTTGCTCTTGTTCTTCTACTACATCATTTCTCCCTTTCCTTTTTGGTTCAATCATTTTTTTGACACCCTGCATCACAATTTAGATCTATAAGAACTTCAACCCTTAACATAAAGTCTTGAAACAAATAGTCCTGACCTTGCTCTTTGTCCTTAGTTTTTTTGCTTGAACTTTGACCTCTACTGTAGAAGCATCCCACTTTCGTTTGTTGCTAGTTGTTGGAGTTGCACGTTTTATGTCTGACCCCTTGGTCATTATCTCCTTTGTTCCTTGTTTTACATATATGATCAAAATTTGATGCTCAGAATACTTAAAAATAAAAATAAAAATATACCTCATCATCATTATTTATAATTATTGGCCCTTTGGTTACTTGTATTTTTCCACCAATTAGTCCAGCTACTCTTAGTCTTTCGTTGGCTTTGTTTCTTCTTTCAATTTTCTCTTTTTTTCATAACTTCAAATGTTTGATTAATCTTAAATGTTGGAGATCTAATGATTGTCTTTATATTTTTCCTAAGCCAGTTTCTAGTGGTTTTCATAGTTGTCACAATTGTTGTCTTAACATCTGCCTTAGACAAGTCGTTATCATGCATAATATTTTTTTTCCTAATTTGGAATTCATTTGTGGAATATTTTTATTTTCTAAATTAGAAAATCTCAACAAAAGTATTTTGATCGATATTTTCCTTTTTATGGCAGATCTTATTTTGACAAAAATGGAAATATATTAGGGATATTATTTTCTTATTTGGCCATAATTTTATAAGGAGTTTTCTAGCCCTCTCTTAGGGTTGCTGCTTTTGTTAACCTAGTAAGATGATTTTTGCTTTAAGACCATTTTTTTGCATCGTTGTGTTATGGCTTGTTCCTTATCATTCCGCTGCGCAAGTTCTTCATCCATTGAAGCATAATACTTTGAAGTAAATCATAGTCTTAAGGGGAACCTAAGCTATTGGTGCTAGAGAAGGAATTCTCAGTCTTAGAGGGAGCCTAAGATTTAGCTTTGAAGAAGAAGTTCTTCATCTTAGAGGGATCATAAGATTAATCAGTAAAGGGAGTCCGCCGACTTGAGGAAAGATAACATAGTGAGAGGAGTCTCATTCATCATCGAAAGTCGATGTGATCAACACTAATATTGTCATACTTAGAGGAAGCCTAAGTATACTTGAGAGAGAATCTCACATCTAAGGGGAGCCTAGGTGACAGTGAGTTCAGCTCTAAGTGATTCACTATAGTGGTCGTGTATTACAGATAAGTATTGTATTGTAAACTGCTTAACTCTTTAATAGGGGTGTTCATGGATTGGATTGGGTTAGGTTGAAAGACTTTTTAGACCCAACACAATTGTTCGGGTTGTAAATTTCTTCAACCCCAATAACCCTTATTAAAAAATGAACCCAACTCAACCCAACCATTAAATATTTTGGTTTTGTTGGTTCGGGTTAATCGGGTCATTTATTTAAAATTTTGTTCTAAAAAGAAGCAAAACATAAATATGTAAAAATCTAATTCAATTATTTTCATATATTGAATTAAGATTAACTACTCAATTTCAATTTATATAGTGAAAATTCTCTTGCTAAAGTGAAAAGAAACTACTTTAAAGAGTTGTTGAAGAATAAATTATTTAAAAAAATAATAGAATTAAATAAAATTAAAATCAATATATGTATAAATAATTGTGTTATAAGTAACAAAAAAAAAATTATTTTAAAGTTAATAATAAATTCGGGTTGGTTGAGGTTGGTTCGGGTTATATTAGGTGAACTCATGAACCAACCCAACCCATAAAATTTTCATTTATTTGAATTCAATCCAACCTAAATGAGTTGATGATCGATTTTTTCAGGTCATCGGGTTTCTTGAACACCCCTACTCTTTAATATTAGTAGATTATCTTTCCTGGACACACTTTCCCAGACATAGATGGTTCATCACCGAACTGGGTTAAAACTTATGTGTGTCTCTACTTGTTTACTTCCCGTTAGTATTTTTGTTGTTTCAGTGGCTGTCAATGCTTTCATTTAACATCCTTATATGAAGAGACAAGTCATCCTTCGCTTTTTCATTAAATTTATAAGTTTTATAGATTCTTGTTATATAAATCCAACTATAATATGTTTCTGTTTAAAAATCCTAAAAAGACGACAATAATATTATATAAAATAAAATATTGATTTTATTTTCCAAAAGAATTGAATCTAAATATTTAAAAATAAAATCACATTCTTATATTTAAAAAATGAGTAGTTAAATCTTTATTTATGTTTGAAAAAATAATGGAATACTTATATATTATATATAAATAGTTTCGTTCAGTATTTTGTTCATATCTTCAATGGGCAAATGAGAGTTAGACGAGATTGCAATGCATGGACTAGAAGAGAGTTTGAGAATTGTTTAGTTTTGTTTACTTGTAAAAAATGTTCAACGATACAAATAGTTTGGAGAAGGTCTTTCTATACTCACGTTGATGGTTTTTTAGGCTCAACGATTTTAGAGCAATGGAATCACGTCTTTATTTTCCTACAATGAAGTTGTTTTTAAGGCACCATAAGCGCCTTCTTTCTTCCCTTGAAGTTGTTTTGGGGCTCCGTAAGCCTTTTGCAATTCCTAATCTTATTTTGTTGGCAATAGATTTCGTTGAATTTTTAGTTTAAATGAATGCCTTGTTTATGATGCTAATAAGTTGTTCTAAGTGTAGATTAGACACTTGTCAAAATGCATTATTGTTTATCATCAAAACTATTTAGGTAGAGTGTATTAAAATTGTTTTGAAACCCTTAACCTTTAGAATTCCAAATGCTATGCATGTGGGTTGGCTTGGGGGTAGTTTTGACAATTACTAATTATTATTTTCTAATATTAAAATTGAAGAAACGAACACATGTGTAGCAGAAGAAATAAAGATCTAAAGTACTCTAACTAGATTAATTTAAAAGAATAAGCATGCAAATCAAAATAAATCAAAGGGATTTAAGAAATATAACCTTTGTAGTCTCCAAATCCGCTCTAATCTCCTCATGAACAGTTCATAGACTATCCTGAGAGTCTTTCCGACTATTCTTCAGCCTTAGAACGGGATGGTGAGATCCAGTGAGTGACTAATTTGGAGAGGAATATGTTAAGGTTTGAGAGAGATTTAGGCCTAAGATTTTTCTCAAAAATCTAAAAAATATCCACTTTTCCAAGAAAAACCAAATATCATAGAACTCTTCTACTTATAGGTCATTTCATGCATGACATACAATTTTGAGTTTGATGAGAATTTGACACTAAGTTGAATAAAAATTGAAAATTAAATTAATTAAATAAATTTAATTAATCAAATAATAATTTAATATCAAATATTAAATTAATAAAACACCTAATTTAAAACATGAATCTTATTCATGTAATTAATATTTAAGTCAATATTTAAATATTAAAACTCACTAATTTCATTTCATTTCGATAAATTAAACGTTAGTTATATCGAATATAATTATACAAACCTTAATTTGAAATTGAACAATTCAAATTTAATTTGAACATTTCAAATTAAAATTTAATTTGAACATGTTCAAATTATTCAAATTAAAATTTAATTTGAACACTTCAAATTAAAATCATTTTAAATTCACTCAATTTACTAATCTAAGGTGTTCATGTTTTACGAGCTAGTAAAGGGACCTTATGGACTTACAGATTATGAGCTCCAACGATTTGAGATTAATTAGCTCAAACTCTTTAGACCAAATTAATCAATATTTATTAACTACCGAGTCACACCACTATAGCTCAATAGTTGCACTCTCCTCACTGTAGATATTTTTGTGTCCACTTGATTTAACGAGACCCTTCACAGATTGTTCGTAATAATAGTTAGGTCAATATGCTATTTTATCCCTAAAATTACATTTTGCTCCTTAAGTTCCACTGATTCTCTAATGAACAATTGGTTTGTGATCCAACCACTAAACCGGATCCCTCTCGGACCAATGAGAGGGTGAGGCCCCTTGTTCAACACTTCAATTCAGCACTTAAGAGAACAACCTTTCTCTTATCCCTAAATCGGGTAGGCGTGAATTCTAACTTACACCCTATGTCCCCAGCTATCTACCCAATTTTACCTCTGAAATGGAAGGCTTATTGAGCCAGCATTGTTGAGCCAACCCTTACCTATGCAAATCTAAGGATGATCCCGAATAAATAGAAGTTCATAGTTAGCTCAGGATTAAGATCGAGTTACCTAGGTCATCTATGAAAAATAGTCAGTCTTAAATAGTAAACAACGTTATAAAATAAGAGTGACTTATTTCTTGGTCCAATTTTATGCAAACTTATTGCGTAGGATGTCCCCACTCCTCATGTCAATACATGAACAAATCAAGATCACTTTGTAGCACCTTACAACAAATTGTAACAACTACAGAGTGGGTCACATCCAATATTGTCACCAGAATAAGACACCCAACCTTATTCATATACTTTAGACCATTTTGCTATTTACTTGAACTTGATCCATCTTTATGTCTCCATATAAAGTTCAAGTATTCATATAATAGCCATTGATTTTATTTATTGGATTTAGTCTTTATAAGTGCAATTTATAAATTCAATAACAACTTTATTGAATCAATGTTGAATAACATCTTTATTGATAATAGAATATGTTTAACTTTACAAACTGCGAGTTTTATGACATACAACCCAACAACTTTTATATCCTTAATGTTTGGTTTTATGCCATAAAACTCGAAGATAGTAAATGTTATTAATTGACCGTCACCAATAAAGAGTTATATATATAAATCAATAAATGTTATTGTTTGTATTGTTGTCTATTTTGTCTTAATAACCTTATCCAATAAACTAACATCCAAGGTTGTCTTACGAGTCTTGAACTGTATGTGGAGACATACAAGGATCAATGTTCAAGATACACCCTAAAGGGTCTATAGTATAGGGATAAGGTTGAGTACCCTACCCTAGTAACATTGTGGATACGACCCACTTTCTATTTGATACAAACGTAATGATCCAATGCATTTTTGTAGGTGACACACAAGTGAAGGTATCCTATGTAATGAGTTTGCATAAAACTGGACTGTGAAATAGTAACCTCTAGATTTAACACCATTGACTAGTTAGGTTCCTATTTCAATAGGATGACCTAGTCGACTTAGTCTTAATCTTGAGTATATTATGAACTCCTATTCACAAGGGATTGTTGTCATACCCCCTCCCGAGTTTACCTTTTTAACCCAAAAGGATGCGTGAGGACAACAAAGACCACTCTTTCATGATATCTATTGCCCAACTCTACTAGCTCGGTTTTAACAAATAAACTTCCAGTGAAATTTTAAGAAACAAATAGAAACGTAACTCATTTTGGAAACCAATTAAACATTTTTAAATAAAATTTTACAACAGTAGTCCCATCCCAATTACAAACTTAAATTAGCAATATTCTAACTCGTGGCAGACCTCATCTTTTTGTAGCAACCTGGACTCTTCTGCTACCTGCAAGGAAGACATTAGAGAAAAACGTGAGCCTTTAAGCCCAGTGAGTGGTAGCAGATTTACAAGTCTCTTTCAACTTATAAATATATAAACAAGTCATAACATGAGGTTACTACGCTAACCTCCATTTTGAACGAATTTGTTCTCAACCCTACTTACACACACGGTAGATAGTTAAAACGATTACTACTTATTTTCCTATGTGCACATAGATCCTCCTTTTATCGGCTCAGAAGCTAGCCCCCGTCGGCCCTCTGACCATTCCATGCAAGGTTCCTCCCACAGGCTCAGGAACTAGGCCTTTTGGCCCCCTGACTAGATTCTATCTTATACTCAGAAGCTAGGTCCGTCGACCCCCTGACCATCCCGACCACATGTTCTCCTTACGGTTCTGACCATTCGTTCATAACAATAACATATAATTTAAAATATGCTAAAAGACTTAAATAAGAACCCATTCACCGTGCTTTGCTGGAACTGTTCTCTCTTCCCAAGTTCTTTGGTTTCCCCTGGCTTCCTTTCATACCCTATTTCAGATTCATTTTGAAGCTCAGATTTCTCATTAATCCATACCTTATTTCGAGACACTTCCTTCTACGAACATGTTTAGAAATGTCTTAACTTACTTACCTTAAAATTTGCCTTCAAATTTCAACGTGAGCGTTCCAAGTCTCAAGATTTCTTCACTTGGCCCGATTATCTGCTATTCTATGAACACCTCTTAGTTTCCTTCAATTTTGACAGCTCTTCACATAGAATTTCCTAATAGTAGCCCTCATACAGAAACTACATTCAATTTAAGAAATTTTGGCTCAAGAATAACCTGATTTGCACGAGTAGTTTGAGATAACTCCTCATTTGAACTTGGTATTGCTATCTACCTGCACAGCCTGAACAACACTTACACTTTCTGTCTTTGACCAACGCAAGGGTTTTCGTTATCAACGCAATCCCTTTCCTAATTAACACAAGGCTTCCTCTAAACTTGCTCTCAAACACTCTTTCTAATGTCTTTTGAAGTGAATGTGTGATGTGAGCTGAAGTGAAAGCCTTGAGTGTTATTTATAGACATCCAAACTCTTCCTACCTTGACACCATTGGGGTTGATGCCCTAAATCTCGTAGGGTCCTATAGTTTGTAACCTTGTATGAACAAACATTTCTATGATTAATAATATTTGATGTTTTATTCACTTTGTCTATGAAATATATGATATTTTAGTTGCATTAACCACAAACCAATAAACTAACATCCAAGGTTATCGTTGTAACTTTAACATGTATGTGGTGACATACAAGCGGATCATGTTTAAGAGATAACTTAAATGGTCTGTAGTATATAGATAAGGTTGGGTACCTTATCCTAGTGGCACTACGAGTATGACCTGCTTTGTAGGTGAAGGAACTCTTATTCAAGAGTACCTACGAGCGGAAGCGGATCTTTCCAATTTATTGTAACAGAATTACCACATATACATCCAAACATACTAATATGTATTCATAATGCTAAAGAGATCAAGAGATCATACCAGTTGAAGATTTCTTCTTCACATCGAGTCTAAAACCCAACCGTCTTCCTCGAACAATCACCACTCGAACAGCAGGAAACGAAGATGACACCGCCACTTAGAGCCTTCAATATTCTTGTAGTGAGAATCCAAAGTGTGGGCTTTGTTCGGATTTGGTAGAGGGGAGGAGGAAGAAAGATCGTACACAACGATCAAGCAAAAACTGCTCTCAACTTGTATCCAAGCTACTAAGGGGACCTTATAGACCTATGGCTCGAAGTTCCAACAGTACGTGAATAGCTGATTAAACTCTTTAGTCACGATATCTACCATATATTAATTGCCAGACATTCCATTAAAGACCGACAGTTGAACTTTTCTTGCCATAGATATATTTCTTTGTCCATTGGATATAATCAATCATTAGTACGATGACCCTTCACAAATGCTCGTAATTATAGCAGGCCAATTTATCATTTTGCCTCTATTATCACATTTTCCTCCTTAAGTACCACTGATCCCTCTAATGAACAATACAATATAGTCTTACTATGTGTGAACACCTCTTAGGCTATGAGAAGGTGCATGGTGCCACATCGTTCAAGCCTCGAGATCAACCTTTAAGAGAGCAATCTATCTACTTACCCCTGCTTTCAGGAAGAAGTGAGCTCCATCTTGTGAAGCTGAGTTCTTAGTTCCCAAATTAGATGGATCCCTAAAATGGTAAGTTTAAGTCGGTGCTCTGGCCACTCGCACCCATGTAAATTAAAGAACTGTCCTCAATGGCAGGAGTTCCCAACTCACTCAGAATTGAGGTCATGTTACCTATGGTCATCCTAGTGAAGTGAAGTCTTAGTCATGAACGGAGTTATATGACAAGACATTAACACTTCGAGGTTAGGTCTTATACAAACTCTTTGTATAGGACGCCCCCACTCACATGTCCACTATACGAATGATCAGGATCGGACCATCTATGACAAATCACAATATTTGTAACAATTCCACAAAACGGGTTGCATCCGTAGTGTTACCAGGATAAGGTGTCCCTCTTATATCCATATACTACAGATTATTTTGGTTGTCACTTAAGACTGATCCACTTGTATGTCACTACATATATGCTTAAGTTACATAAAGACAATTAGGGATATTAAGTTTATTGGTTTGTGGTAAAATAAAAAATATCTAATGTGCAAAGTCAAGAAGTGAAGTAAATATCATATATATTATACATCACAAGTGTTCTTACAAAATTGTTTACAAACTACAGGACATGAGAGTTTAGGACACAAACCCCAACAATCTCCCACTTTTCCTAAAGCGAAGTGGGGAGTACAAACAAACAGGTACAAAACAATAAACTAGGCAGAAAACCCAGGGCAACAAAATCTCCCACTTGCTCTAGTCCAGCCGCGGGCGGTCCCGTAAACCCATGCTCTGAAGATGACCCTCTAGCACTATAGTCGTGAGAGCCTTCATAAACAGATCAACAATTTTTTACTCTGAGGCGATCTTTGTGACGATTACGTCTCCTCGATGCACTATCTCGTGGATCAGATGATACTTCTGCTCTATATGTTTGTCGTGCCTATGACTCCTGGGCTCCTTGGATTTTGCCACAGCGCCACTATTATCACAATAGAGGGTGATGGGCCTAGACATATCTGGAACAACTTCCAGCTCTGTCAAGAACTTTCTGAGCTAGACGACCTCTTTAGCAGCTGTTGGGTTTTATGTCCTAAAACTTGTGGTATGTAAACAATTGAGCTTATTTTGAAAATTTAATAAAGGTGTTATTGAATGATCTAGTGCTTGAATAGAAATCCAATAAACCTAAAAGTCCTTTGACTATTGGATGAGTACTTGAACTTTATGTGGAGACATAAAGGTGGATCAAATTCGAGTAAATAGACAAAATGATCTATAGTACATGGATAAGGTTGGGTACCTTATTCTGGTAACACTATTGGATACGACCTGCTCTGTAGTTGCTAAAGGAGTTGTAAAGTGCTACAAACGAAGTGATCCTAATTCGTTCATGTTCGACATTAGGAGTGAGGGTGTCCTTGTGCAAAAGAGTTTGTACAAGATCGGACCATGAAATGAGTCACTCTTACTTTATAACGTTGTTTACTGTTTAAGACTGACTATTTCAAAACGATGACCTAGGTAACTTGACCTTAATCCTGAGCTAACTATGAACTCCTGTTTATCTGGGATTGCCCTTAGATTTTCATAGGTGCGGGTTGACTCAACAACACCGACTCAATATAACTACCATTTCAGGGGTGAGACTGGATAGATAGCTGGGGACATAGGGTAAAAGAAAGAATTCACTCCTACCCGCTTTAGGGATAGTAGAGAGGTTGTTCCCTTAAGTGCTGATTCTAGGGCTTGAACTAGGGATCCCGCCCTCTCATTTGGTATGAGAGAGACTCGTTTTTGTGATTGGATCACAAAATAATTGTTCATTAGGGGATCAGTGGGGACTTAAGAAACAAGAGGTAATTTTGGGGGTAAAACAGAGATTTGACCTAGCCGTTATTACGAACAACCTGTGAACATAATATATCTACAATGAAGGGAGTTCAACTATGGGCTTTAGTGGAGTGACCCATTAGCTAACGAATGGGGGTTAGATCGGTCTAATGAGTTTAGCCGATTAATCTCAGATCGTTGGAGCCCATGATCTGTAGGTCCATGAGACTCTCCTACTAGATCAAAAATGGATTAGCTCTAGAGTAGCGTGATAAGTTAATTTGAAACGTTCAAATTATAATCATATGAAATTGGAGAAAATATACTTAAATATGATTTAAATATATGAAGATGAATTTGTGTAAAAATTAATTTAATATTAGATATTAAATTAATTAGAACTATTTAAATTATTCAAATAATTATTTATTAATTTTATTATAAAATTAATTTGTAAAATTAATAAATTTTGATTTTAGAAATAAAATATGATTTTAAAATCAAAATAGATTTTTGGAAATTGAAAAATTACACAAAACTTGAAAAATGGGTTTTTCAAGTTCATCTTCAACTTGCATACAAGGAACCCACCACCTCTTCTTTGATTTACTCCAAGCATGAGCTGCATCCTATGCAACACATCTCTTTGCATGATAGTCTGCAATATATTGAAGAGATTGGAGTGAAGAATGAATGATGAACCAACTGAATTTTTGCTGAAAAATTCGGATGAAGAAGGTGTTCTTCAATGGGTTTTGTTCAATGAGCTTTCTCCATATTCCCTTTGATTCCAGCTTATTTTGAGTCCCACAATTCAATCTAGAGCACCAAGAGGATAGTAGGAAAGATCTTGTGGTGGTCTACACAAGGATTCGGAGGATTTTGCAGCTGGAAATAGAGATTTCATTGGTTCGGCCAAGGTATATTCTTAAAACCCATTATACTCTATTTTTAGCATGTTTCTTTTATGCCAAAATTAATGAATTAGAATGCTTATGGATCCTAATTTCTTCCATTGTGTGATGGTGTTGATCCAACAGCAGCTTCATAAGTCGCTACGTACTCCACCTCCATCGTGGAGTCGGTGATGCACCCGTGCTTAGTGCTTCACCACACTACAGCTCCTCCATTAAGAGTAAATACTAACCCTGAATTGGACTTTCGAGAGCCCTTATCAGTTTGAAAGTCTGAATCCATGTATCCAGTAAGGATCAAATCCCTAGACCTATACACGAGCATGTAGTCCCTCATTCTCCAAAGATACTTGAGGACGTTCTTAACTGCCAACGACATATGCATAGCAAATGTCTGGCCTTGTGCAGAGCATCACATACATTAAACAGCCAATGACAGATGCATGTGGGACCCATTTCATGTCCTCAACCTCATGAGGCATCTTAGGATGCATGTCCTTAGACAAAGTGATTCCATGCCTGAATGGTAGTAGACCCTTTTTGGAGTTATGCATCGAGTACTTGAGCAAGATTTTGTCAATATATGATTTATTAGACAGCGCTAGCACTTTGTTCTTACGATCTCGAAAGATCTGTATTCTCAGAACAAACTGAGCCTTTCCTAAATCTTTCATTTGAAATTGGGTCGCTAGCCAGTTCTTAACTGCAATCAGTAGACTTACATCATTCCCAATGAGTAGTATATCGTCTACATACAATACTAAGAAAGCTACTGAACTGTTGACTATTTTCTTGTAAACATAAGGTTCATCAACGTTTTGGTCAAAGTCATAGGATTTGGTCGTAGCATCAAACCGAATATTCCAAGATCGAGACGCCTGCTTCAGCCTATAAATGGACCGATTCAGTTTGCAAACTTCTTGCTCTTGACCTTGGGTAATGAATCCTTCAAGTTGCACCATGTAAATGGTCTCCTCAAGATTGCCATTCAGAAAAGTCATCTTGACGTCCATTTGCTAAATCTCATAATTATAATAAGTTGTAATGGACAGGAGGATGTGGATCGACTTTAACATAGAAATAGGTGAGAAAGTCTCCTCATAGTCGACTCCCTCCATCTAGGTATAACCCTTTGCCGCAAGTCGAGCCTCGAAGGTTTGCACCTTCCCATCAGCACCCCGTTTAGGCTTTTAGATCCATTTATAACCTATAGGTTTTACCCCATCAGACTGATCTACAAGATCCCATACTGAGTTGAAGTACATCGACTCCATCTCGAGATTCATGGCTTTCACCCATTCATCCCGGTCAACATCCTCCATTGTATTTTTATAGGACATCGGATCCTCAACGTCGCCATCTGTCACTATAGCTAGGATTTCTGTGAAACCCAGATAGCGATCAGGCGAGTTCGTAACCCTTCCACTGTGTCGAGGTTCCCTCAACTCTTGAGGTGGAACCGACCTACTAGATGAACTATCATCAACAACTCTGGTTGATGAAGCAGGTCCTTCAACAACTCTTGTTGAAGTTTCAGTAGTTTCTTTGGATAGCTCACTTAACACGACTTCACTACGTGAACTATGCTCCCTGATATAATCCTCCTCTAGGAAAGTAGCATTCGTGGAAATAAACACCTTGTTTTCGGACGGATCATAAAAGTAACCTTCTTGTGTACCTTTGGGGTAGCCTACAAAGAGGCACAACCTCGATCATGATTCCAACTTATTGGGATTTGCCTTAAGCACATGTGCTGGGCAACCCCATATGCGGAAGTGATGTAAACTAGCTTTACGCCCGTTTCACAGCACCAGAGGTGTTCTTGCAACATTCTTAGAAGGAACACAGTTGAGAATGTATACCGCAGTCTCCACTACGAAACCCTAAAACAAGTTCGATAAAGAAGCGTAATTCATCATCGAACGAACCATGTCCAACAAGGTTCTATTTTTCCTTTTTGCTACACTATTTTGCTGAGGTGTTCTTGGTGCCAAGAGTTGGGAAACGATTCCATGTTCTAATAAATAGTTCTGAAACTTCCACCTTAATCTGATTGAAGTGTTTTTATTTGTCTATCCAAAGCATTCTCAACTTCAGCCTGAAATAATTTGAACTTTTCAAAAGATTTAGACTTTCGTTGCATAAGATAAACATACTCATATCTCGAGTAATCATCAGTAAAACTGATAAAGTATTCATAGCCTCCTCGAGCTTGCACATTCATAGGACCACAATGGTCATAATGTACTAATTCAAGAGGCTCTTTGGCTTGATAACCTTTTCCAGTAAAAAGTGTTTTAGTCATCTTACCTTCAAGGCAAGATTCACACACTGGTTTAGATTGAGTTACGGAAGATTTAAACATCTCTATGTTATGGAGGGAACTTAAGGCTAACGGTCTTAGCACATACAAGTTATTTTCCAGTTTAAAAGAAAGAGTATAATTGTATTGTAATAGAACTTTACAGAAATAAGGTTCCTTTTTAGTTCAGAAATTACAAAGACATCTTTTAATATAAGAAACCTATTCTGTAAACTTAACTAGATCCCTCCCACTATCACAGCTGAGACGACGTGCCCGGTGCCTACTCACAACATCATCTCACTAGCCTCCAGCTGTCGCCAGAATCTAATCTCCTGAAAAGAAGAACATACATGATTAGTGGCGCCCGAATCTACTATCCAAGCAGAATCATATTTATCCACTAAATAAGTTTTTAATACAAGTAAATTATATTTATCTTTGTCTGCCTTGGCCTTAGCCTTGGCTGCATTCTTTTCCTTCAGATAACGAGGACAATTCCTCTTCCAATGTCCGTCCTGGTTACTGTGGAAACATTTTCCTTTTTCAATCGGCGGTGGACACTTCTTCTGGGCGACAGGTGGCAGGTTAGTAGGCGCATTCCCTTTTCCTTTACCACTCTTCTTCTTCTTCCCCTTTCTAGAGTTAGAAGTTGAAGGTGCAAACTTTGTTCCTTAGGTCAAGCCTCGATAGAACCTTTTAGAGGACGAGACAACATTTGGCTCACCTCCCTTTTTCTTCTTACTTTTCAGCAAGGATTGGTAAGTCTGCAACTCGTTGAGGAAAGTGGTAAGGGATTTGTCCACTTTGTTAAGAATAATATTGCTAACAAAGTGGAGTAAGCTCTCCAGCAATGAATGCAGGATAATGCGAACCTGACTGCCCTCATCAATTTTAGACTCATTCATCTCTGTCACGTTAAAGTAGACCATCATATTCAACACATGTTCACGAACAGAGGTGCCTTCCACCATTTTGGAGCTGAAGATGTGTTTCAAAGCTTCATGCTTGAGCTATCGAGACGGTTGTCCGAACATTCCCCATAGGGACTCTATGATCTCACGTGCTGAGACCATGGACTCGTGTTTCTTGTCCAACACATCACTAAGACTAGCCAGGATATAGGCTCGAGCTTTCTTGTTTGCCCGTGTCCAACGCTCATATGCCATTGAACATTTCGAATAGCATCTCGAGGTGCAATAGAAGGACATTCCTCCGTAAGGACAAACTTCAGATCCTCGATGATGAGTATCGTCGTGAGCATATGTTTCCAACTTGAATAGTTTTGACCATTCAGTTTTTCGGCGCTAAGTAAACTCATAGTGGCTGAAGCCATTAAAAATCGTTGCTGAAAAAAATGAATAACCTTTTATAAGACTTTGCAAAAACCACATTTTTTAACCAATTAGTTTTAGCAAAACAGATTCCAAGGATCCTAAGTGAAAAGGCTTCTATTTTGTAATGATGCTTTGGTGAGACAGGACAAACATCACCGGTGGGGTGATCAGATGTCCCTTCACTGGGATGAGACATTCTCAACCACTAGGCAGAACCAACTCTTGGAACTAAACCCAATAGCCACCATTTGTTCGGTTTAGAACAGTAACCCTTAACAATCTCTAAGTGTAACCCCTCGTTCCAACCCCAGAGTCCTGTCCTAATGCGCCCACCATAGGGAGAAAGCAGATTAGGACAAGTGACTAAGTAACCTTATCCTCTTACAGGCGATCAAATAAAGAAACGTGCAAAACAACCATCCTATAGGGGGACACACCCAAGGTACCACGAGGCGATGCGTAGAAACTTTATTCAATCTAACGAGGGAGACCGTGGGATATAATGTCGCACTTCCTGCTTCCACTTACTATGAACACTCTCTCCATCCACCTTGATATTGACCTACCCAAACACCATCCGTTAGGAGAACACGTCAAAGGTGCCTCGAGGCCGAGGGTAGATCTCACGGTGTGAAAAATGAAGAAGAAACGTAAGAGGTGAAAATGAAGCATCAAATACCCCAAGTACCTCCCTCTGAATGCTCTACCTAGGGGTTTATTAACCTAGACTATCCGACTACTGACAATGATCTAAGTCATTTATTAAGTTTGCTAAAAAACAACTTTTTTCTTTGAAATTAAAAAAAAAAAAAGAAAAAAGAAATCCAAGTAGTCACATTAAACTCTTTAATGAACTGACTTTAATTTGCATGCATGCATCAAATCTATCTAAATCACCTTTCCAAGTAGGTTTCCAAGTAGGGGTGTTTGTTGTCGTCACCTTATATACCACAGCCTAGACAGAACCAACCTTAGATAAAAGGTCTATTATAGATAGATTTGCTACATATTAATCTTTTACTAATTATTTTAGTTCTAATTTCATTTTATAACCATTTATAAAATAAACAACTAAAACACACATGTCACATAACAAAGTACTTATAACACTTATAAATATTACGTTAAATAAATAAAACATACATAAATATAACCCTTATATTATATGATGCATGAGTATGAACTTATGTAAATTAAATCATGCTTCACTAAATCATAACACTTATAATAAAGAGAATGTGCATGACCTAGGGTGGGATTTATCTATATGTGCATACCATATGACAAAAAAAAACATACATCACATGTATAAAACCATGGATTAATGGATCGGGATGAACCAAAACATAACCGGAATGAGAAAACAATCTATTTACATAATTCAGCTGAGCAAATCGGTTCACAAGCGAACCGGATCTTAAACCATCGAGCAAAGCTCCCATCATTTAGTAAACGCCTCCAGGTAAACGATCGTGTAGCGCATACTATACGATAGCGTAAAAAACTAAAAAACAATGAGGTCGTGTAGCACACACTAGACGATCACTAAGCATGCAAAAGGTAAACGATTTACCATGCAATTACTCCGCAATCGTATAGTCAATAACTAAGCGATGAGGCTTGTTGAGCTATACGATCGTCTAGTGTGCGCACACGTTAAACGAAATTCGAGCATCCGATAAACAGCGAGCGTCTACCTCATTGTCTACATGACACGACCAATACTTTATTGTCTTCTTCCACAAAGAAAAACATCCCTTGCACAGAACTTCATAAAGAACGACTCAAGACTCAAACTAACTTGAAATCTACAGACTCGAAAGCAATCATTTGTGCCCAAAAAACGCAGGGGCCTTTACAATTAACTAGAGAATTCAACGAACTGAGGTTACATCCTAAGAATTTCCATTAATCCACACATCCACAAACAAATTAGCAATCAAAACAGAGAGTAGACATGCTTCACCCACCGTGAATGTAAATGCAATTCTTTTGCAGTAATGAATTGGAATATCAGAAACCGAGTGCTCTGATACCAATTAAAGAACTCTTATTCAAGAGTACCTACAAGCAGAAGCGGATCTTTCCAATTCATTGTGACAGAATTACCATATATACATTCCAACATATTAATATGCATTCATAATGCTAAAGAGATCAAGAGATCATACCAGTTGAAGATTTCTTCTTCACAGCGAGTCTAATACCCAATCGTCTACCTCGAACAATCACTACTCGAATAGAAGGAAACAGAGATGACACTACCACTCAAAGCCCTCAATATTCTTGGAGTGAGAATCCAAAGTGTGGGCTTTGTTCGGATTTGGTAAAGGGCAGGAGGAAGAGAAACCGTACACAACGATCAAGCAAGTGGGAGATGAGCCCGTCTATCACATAGACAAGATGCTTGATCTTTTTAGGTGAAGTATACGATCGTGTAGGAAAAAGTAAGCGATCTTCTAAACGATCGTGTAGGAAAAGGTAAGCGATTGTCGAAATGATCGTGTAGGAAAAGGTAAGCGATTGTTTAAACATTGAGTAGGAAAAGGGTGAGCGATCGTCTAAACAGTCGTGTAGGAAAAACTAAGTGATCGTCTATGCGATCGTTTAGTAAATACCGGGAGCTAAACGATCGCTTAGGAAAAGGTAAATGTTCGTTTAGTAAATAGCGTGCGAAGGTGTAATCGGTAAGCGATCGTGCAGACACTATCGTATAGGCACTAATTTTCTAAGTGATGGCACACTCTTTAACACAATGTCCGCGCATCTCGTGCTTAACACATCGTCAGCTCTTTATGCATCTCAAAGTGATCTTTCAACACACTCATCCGATATTAAAACAGAAGAGACGTCGTCCCATTTCCCTTTTAACCGTCCAATGAATGTGATCTCATCATATTCATAACATATAAATTAATATCGTATATTAATTATAGTATTTTTCCTCCACTAGATATAAATCATATTTATATCCAATTTCCTCCAAATTAATGTATCTCATACATAAAGTTAATTATATCATATTTAATTAACTCGTTCAATTATATCATATATAATCGAACTCCCTCTTGTCAATTTGAAAATTTCAAACTAACCCAAAAAATGGCTCTTAACTTGTATCCAAGCTACCAAAGGGACCTTATGGACTTATGGCTCGAAGTTCCAACGGTACATGAATAGCTGACTAAACTTTTAGTCACGATATTCACCATCCGTTAACTACCAGACATTCCACCAAAGACCAACAGTTAAACTCTTCTTACCATAGATATATTTCTATGTCCATTGGATATAACCAATCATCAGTACGAAGACCCTTCACAAATGCTCGTAATTACAGCAGGCCAATTTACCATTTTGCCCATGTAATTACATCTTCCTCCTTAAGTACCAATGATCCCTCTAATGAACAATACAACATAGTCTTACTATGTGTGAACCCCTCTCGGGCCATGAGAAGGTGCGTGGTGCCACATCGTTCAAGCCCCAGGATCATCTCTTAAGAGAGCAATCTATCTACTTACCCTACTTTGAGGAAGGAGTGAACTCCATCTTGTGAAACTGAGTTTTCAGCTCCTAAATCAGACGAATCCCTAAAATAGTAGGTTTGAGTCGGTGCTCTGGCCACTTGCACCCATGCAAATCAAAGAACCACTCTTAATGGCAGGAGCTCCTAACTCACTCAGGATTAAGGTCATGTTACCTATGGTCATCCTAGTGAAGTGAAGTCTCAGTCATGAACGGAGCTATATGACAAGACATTAACACTTAGAGGTCAGGTCTTATACAAACTCTTTGTATAGGATGCCCCCACTCACTAGTCCACTATATAATTGATCCGGATCAGACCATCTATGACAAGTCACAACATTTATAACAATTCCACAAAGCAGGCCGCGTCCGTATTGTTATCAGGATAAGGTTTCCCTCCTATGTTCATATACTACAGACTATTTTTGTTGTCACTTAAGACATGATCTACTTGTATGTCACTACATACATGCTTAAGTTACATAAAGGCAACCAAGGATATTAAGTTTACTGGTTTTTGGTAAAATAAAAAACATCTAAATGTGCAAAGTCAAGAAGTGAAGTAAAAATCATATATATTATACATAACAAGTGTTCTTACAAAATTGTTTACAAACTACAGGACACGAGACTTTAGGGCACAAACCCCAACAGTAGGTGTTACAAATGTTGTAAAGTACTACAAATGATCTGATCCTGATCATTCATATATTAGACATGCGAGCGGGGATATTCTAACAAAAAGAGTTCGTATAAGACCAGACTACAAAATGTTTAGTCTTATTATATAACGACGTTCATTATAGAGACTTACATTTCACTAGGATGACCATAGGAAACATAACCTTAATCCTGAGTAAGTTGTGAACTCCTGTTTATGAGGGTGGTCCTTTGATTTAAATGGGTGAGAGTGGCCAGATCGTCGACTCAAGAAGCCTACCATTTTGGAGATTCGTCTGACTGGGAGCTGGTAACTCAGCTACACAAGATAGAATTCACGCATTCTCATAAGCAAGGGTAAGTAGATAAATTGTTCCCTTAAGGGCTGATTTCGGGTCTTAAACAATGTGGCACCACACCCTCTTTTGGCCAGAGAGAAGTTTAGTCATAGTGAGACTATGATCTATTGTTCATCAGAGGGATCAGTTGTACTTGAGGAGTTAGATGTAACTACAGGAGGAAAACAATATTTTGGCCCAACTATACTTACGAGCAATTTGTGAAGGGTCATCGTATTGTTGATTAATTATATTGAATGGACATAGAAATATATTTGTAGTAGGAAGAGTACAGCTGTGGTCTTTAGTAGAGTGTCCGATAGTTAACGGATGGTGGATAAAGTAATTAAAGAATTTAATTATTTATTCATGTACCACAGGAGCTTCAAGCTACAGGTCCATAAGGTCATCTTGGTAGCTCAAAGGATTTAGTTGAGAATCAGTTTTTGGGTTAATATGAAATGTTCAAATTAATAAGAGAGAATTTAATTATATATGATATAATTAAATTAATTCAATTATATATGATATAATTGTCATAATGTATTTGATACATTATAGTTTAATTGGAAGAATAAATATTTGAATATGATTCAAATATATTTTCTGAATAAGATTCATAGTTGTTAAATTTAATATAAATATGATTTATATTAAATGCCATAAAATAGAGAAAAAGAACTATGGTTTATATATTGTATATGATGTAATATTAAAACTATAGGTTATAAATATAATATGATAAGTTGGTTATTTTATTTATTTATAATTATTAATTATTTGATAATTAGTTCTCTTTTTCTCTCTAACCACCTTAGTGGGAAGTTAAATGAGGGCAAAATGGGATAAATAAAACTATGATTTTTATTATTCAAAATCCAAGGCACACGATAAGCAAGTAATCTACACGATTTGCTTGAGAGCCTATGCAATAGACTCAGTTCACTACACGATTGAAGATTTTTCATGTGATAGAGTTTTTCCTCCTTCAATCGTCTTCCTCCTCCAAACCACAAACTCCCTCTTAACCAAAATAGCCAGAGTCCACCATTCCTGGGTTTTCACACCAAGAATACCAAGGTAACTAAGTGGTAGTGTCCTCTTTTGGTTCGAGTGTTGCATTGTTGTTTGCTGCTGTTTGGAGTGTTCGTGTTGTTTAAGGTGTACGAGTTAGTACGAGGGATTTACTAGAAGAAGAGTTCTTCAAAGGTATAATCTCCAACCCTTGTTTCTTATTTAAAATCATGTTGTAATTTATGTTTTGATGCATAATCTCTTTTGTTTACTGTAAATATTTGTTTCAATCGAAATGGGATTTGGATGATCTGCTTCCGCTCAAAGGTTCTTTGTCAAAAGAGTTCCTTCAACTGGTATCAGAGCTAGGTTGTGTTCTGATTTTCAAATTACATTTTCTATATTGAATTCTTTTACAGTATGGTGGGGTTTAAGTTTCTACATTACGTTTAATGGTTAAATGTATATGGATGTTGTTGATGGATGTTTTGGGATAGTTGTATCTATTTATGGCTTTCGTTTTACATTAAAAAAAAAAAAGTTAATTTGTAAGGGCCCCTGCATTTTTTAGCATAATTTCTTGCAATAGACTCTGTATTCGTTTTGTTTTTTGAGTCCTTCATGTTGCAGCAGGCACAAGGGTTACAGCTTGCTTCGATGGAGAAGACGAAACAGCGGTTGCATCGTGTAGCATAAGCTAGACAATCGTTTAGATTTGGTTATGCGTTCATTTAGAGTTTTCTACACGATCAGTAGTATCTACTAAACGATCGCATAGTTAATGCTACGCGATAGTGTAAAGTGTTTACTCAATCGTGTTGCGTTGGCTGCATGATCGCGTAGGGCTCGAAAGGTAAGGCATGCATGCTAAACGATCGTGTAGACTATCATGTTCATCGCATAGTCAGTAACTACACGATCGCATAATATACAATACTCGATGCATGCTACTCGATCGTGTAGACTATCATGCTTATTGCATAGTCTTTAGCTACGCGATCGCATGGCGTGCGTTACTCGAAGTGTGTTGCACGATCGTGTGGACTTTCATGCTCATCGCATAGTCCAAAGCTACGCGATTATTGCTACACGATCATTTATACTTGACACTCGTTGCTCAACGATCAGAGGTTTTGCTACACGATCAAGCTGAAGGCTTCAAGGTGAGAAGTACAAGACTGGGTTCACTTGTATCTTACCGGTTGACTCAAAATTTTGTAATAGATTAGTCGTTTTTTTCTTTTTTGGTTTTGAGATATACTATCTTGGTCCATAAACTTTTATTTAAATATGCATTTGATGTATGTTTATTATATATGTCATAATGTATGTCATATAGTTTTAAAATCCACCATAGGTTATGCATAATTTTATATTATAAGTGTTATGATATATTAGTATGCATGATTAAATTATATTAAGCATGCTCATGCATCATATAATATAAGAGTTATAATATATGCATGCATTATAATATATCCATGTATCATTTATATTATAAATGTTATAATAGAAGGTTGAATGTTAGCATGGAATGTATGCTATAGCTGAGTTCATTACTTTATTATATAAAAGTTATATATTAGTAATGAATGAACATTGTATGAGGCATGATACTATCTTAGGTTTATTTATAAGTGTTATAAATACCTTATGTATGTCTAGCTAGCAATGTTGAATAGTTTTAATCGTTTCATTTTTTTTTATAAAAGTTATAATCAATGAAATTAGAGTTAAAATCAATAATAAAGAGTTGCATGCAAACCTTAAGCTTTAATCATTTTTTTAAAAGAGTTTTAAAATTTGATTGAGATAGACCTAAGTTTACATTTCTAATAAGATTAGAAATCTAAGTCTAATCTTTTAAATTGGTTTAATAGGATTAAATTGATACTAACAAAAGATTAAATATGTAACAAATGCATCTATAAGGGACCTTTTGGCTAAGGCTGGTTCTAGTTAGGCTAGGGTACTTAAGTTGATGGAAACGACGCACCTCTACCTAGGAACCTACCTGGAAAGATGAATTAGATAGATTTGTTACGTGCATGCAAATTTGATGAAAGTCTATTAAAGAGTTTAATAAGACTCGAATCAAAATTATTTAATCATCAAAAGAAAGTGTTGTTTTTTAGCAAATTAAACAAACCACTTAATTAAAATCAGTAGTCGGATTTTCTAAGTTAAATGAACCCTAGGTAGAACATTCAGTGGGAGGTAATTGGGGTATATGATACTTTACTTTACTTCTACATGTTTCTCCTTAAAAGTTCACACTATGAGATCTATCATCGGCCTCGAGGCACCTCAGGAGTGTCCCCCTACGGGTGGCATTTGGGTAGGTCAATACTAAGATAAATGGAGAGAATGTTCATAGTAAGTGGGAGTGGGACGTGTGATAACATATCCCTTGGTCTCTCTCATTAGGTTGGATAAAGTTTTCGTGCATCGCCTCGTGGCATCGTGGGTGTCCCTCTATAGGTTGGCAGTTTTGTACAACTCTTTATTTGATCTCCAGAAATGGATAGGGTTGCTTTAGTCTCTTGTCTTAATCGGCTTTTTCCTAAGGTTGGCTCATTATGGTGGGACTCTAGGGCCTAAAATGAGGGGTTACACTTACACAGAATTGTTAAAGATGTTAACAAATTCTGGACCGAACAATGATGACTATTAGATTCAGTTACAAGGAGTTGTTTTTGTCTAATGGTTGTGATTGTCTCATTCCAATGAAGGGGCACTTGATCACCTTGGTGACTTTCATCCTGCCTCACTAAATCATCATTGCAAAATAGGTTTCTCTTAGGGTACACTAGACTATTTTTCTAAAACTTAATTTTTTTTCTAAAAGTGGTTTAATTCTTGTACACTTATTTAAGTTGGTTTATTTTTCAGCAATTTTAATATGGCTACCACTACACTTTCTTTACTTGTTGCCGATAAACTGATTAGTAAAAATTACGCTAGTTGGAAAAACACCATTTACACGATACTAATCATCGATGACCTTCGCTTCGTCCTTACGGAGGAGTGTCCTCATATTCCACCTCCTACCGCTGCTCAAAACGTTCGGAAAGCATATGAGCGTTGGACATGGGTAAATGAAAAGACCCGAACGTATATCTTGGTTAGCCTTAACGATGTTTTGGCCAAGAAGCATGAGCTCATGATCACGACACATGAGATCATAGGTCCCTGAGGGGAATGTTCGGATAACCGTTTGCACAACTCAGGCACGATGCTCTAAAGTACATCTTCAATTCACACATGAAGGAAGGAACATCTGTTTAGGAACATGTTCTCAATATGATGGTCCACTTCAACGTGGCTGAGATGAACGGGTCGAATATCGATGAGGCCAGCCAGGTTAGCATCATTCTAGAGTTGTTACTAGAAAGCTTCCTTCACTTTGTAAGCAATGTTGTTCTGAACAGGGTTGACTAAAACCTTACAACTCTACTCAATGAGTTGCAGACTTTCCAATCTTTGCTGAAAAGCAAGGAGAAGAAAGTTGGTGAAGCAAATGTTGCTTCATCCAAAAAGTTCCGTAAAGGTTCGACCTTTGAACCAAGTCTGCATCTTCTTCCTCCGGCACTAGAAAGTGGACGAAGAAGAAGGGTGGTAAGGGGAAGACGCCTGCTAACCCATAACCTGCTGTTCCAAGGGGTAGGCAACCAATGAGGGTTGACAAGGGAAAGTGTTTCCATTGCAATCAAGACGGGCACTGTAAGCGAAATTGGCCCAGATATTTGGCTGAGAAGAAGAAAGCCAAACAAGGTAAATATGATTTACTAGTTTTGGAAACTTGTTTAGTGGAGAATGATGATTCTGCCTGGATTATTGACTCTGGGGCCATTAACCATGTTTGTTTTTCATTTCAGGGAATTAGTTTCTGGTGGCAGCTTAGAACTGGTGAGATGACGATGCGAGTTGGAATCAGGCACGTCGTCTCAGTTGTGGTAATGGGAGGTCTCTGGTTGACTTTACAGAATAAATTTCTCATTCTGAATGATGTATATGTAGTTCCCGATTTAAGGAGGAACTTAGTTTCTGTAAAGTCTTAGCTTGAATATAAATATCAACTCTTTTTCTCTGTTAATAAAATGTTTATTTTGAAAAATTGTGTTGATATTTTTTCTACACAACAGGAAAGTAATTTGTATGTGTTAAGGTCGTTAGCTACAAAGGCCCTCCATAACATAGAGATGTTTAAAACTTTCGTAACTCAAAATAAACGACTTAAAATTTCTCCTAAAGAAAACGCCCAACTTTGGCACCTAAGGTTAGGACACATTATCTCAGTAGGACTGAGAGGTTGGTGAAGAATGGACTTTTAAGTGAGTTAGAAGAAAATTCTTTACCTGTGTGTGAGTCATGCCTTGAAGGAAAAATGACTAAAAGACTTTTTACTGAAAAAGGGCTATAGGGCCAAAGAGCCTCTAGGGCTAGTGCATTCAGGCCTTTGTGATCCGATGAATGTACGAGCCAGGGGAGGTTATGAATATTTCATCACTTTTAATGATGATTATTCAAGATATGGGTACGTTTATGTAATGCAACATAAGTCTGAGTCCTTTGAAAAGTTCAAAGAGTTCAAGGCTGAAGTTGAAAATGTATTAAATAGAACGATTAAAACACTTCGATTTGATCAAGGTGAAGGGTTTTTGAATTCTGATTTCCAAAACTATACGATAGATCATGGAATAGTTTCCCAACTCTTAGCACCTAGTAAACCTCAGCAGAATGGTGTATCAGAGAGGAGAAATCGAACCTGTTGGACATGGTTCGGTCTATGATGAGTTACGCTTCCTTACCTGACTCATTTTGGGGTTATGTAGTGGAGACTGCAACTTATATCTTGAATTGTGTTCCCTCCAAGAGTATTGCCAGAACACCTTTGGAGTTATGGAATGGTTGTAAAGCTAGTTTACGTCATTTCCAGATCTGGGGTTGCCCAGAACATGTGCTTGAAGCTAATCCTAAGAAACCAAAACCACGTTCAAGGTTATGCCTATATGTAGGCTACCCCAAGGGAACGAGGGGAGGTTATTTTTGTGATTCTAAAGAAAACAAAGTGTTTGTATGGACAAATGCTACTTTTCTTGAGGAGGATTATATAAGAGAGCATAGACTTAGAAGAAAAATCGTGTTAAATGAGCGTTCCAAAGAAACTACCGAATCTTCAACAAAAGTTGTTGAAGAGCCTTCTACCTCAACAAGAGTTATTGAAGTATGTTCACCTAGTAGGTCAAATCCACCTCAAGTGTTGAGAGAACCTCAACATAGTGGGAGGGTTGCGAACCCACCTATTCGCTATATGGGTTTAACTGAAATCCTAGCTATGGTAATTAATGGTGAAGTTGAGGATCCATTATCTTATAAGAAGGCAATGGAGGATGTTGACAGAGATGAATTGATCAAAACCATGGATCTCGAAATGGAGTCTATGTACTTCAATTCAGTTTAGGATCTTGTAGATCAACCAGATGGGGTTAAACTTATAGGTTGTAAATGGATCTACAAGAGGAAACTGAAGAAACTCTTATTCAAGAGTACCTACGAGCGGAAACGGATCTTTTCAATTTATTGTGACAGAATTACCACATATGCATTCAAAACATACTAATATGCATTCATAATGCTAAAGTGATCAAGAGATCATAATAGATGAAGATTTATTGTTCACAGCGAGTCTAAAACCCAACCGTCTACCTCGAACAATCACCACTCAGACAAAAAAAAAAACGGAGAAGACACCACCATTCAGAGCCCTCAATATTCTTGGAGTGAGAATCCAAAGTGTGGGTTTTGTTCGGATTTGATACGTGAATAACTGACTCTCAACTTATATCATATATAAACGAACTCCCTCTTGTCAATTTGAACATTTCAAACTGACCCAAAACTGACTCTCAACTTGTATCCAAGCTACTAAGAGGACCTTATGGACCTATGGCTCGAAGCTTCAATGGTACGTGAATAACTGACTAAACTCTTTAGTCACGATATCCACCATCCGTTAACTGCCAGGCATTCCACTAAAGACCGATAGTTGAACTCTTCTTGCCATAGATATATTTATATGTCCATTGGATATAACCAATCATTAGTACAATGACCCTTCACAGATACTCATAATTACAGCAGGCCAATTTACCATTTTGCCCCCTGTAATTACATCTTCCTCCTTAAGTATCACTGATCCCTCTAATGAATAATACAACATATTCCTACTATGTGTGAACACCTCTCGGGCCATGAGAAGATGCGTGGCACTACATCGTTCAAGCCCCGGGATCAATCCTTAAGAGAGCAATCTATCTACTTACCCCTACTTTGGGAAAGGAGTGGACTCCATCTTGTGAAGCTGAGTTCCTAGCTCCCAAATCAGACGAATCCCCAAAATGGTAGGTTTGAGTCGGCGCTCTAGCCACTCACACTCATGAAAATCAAAGAACCACCCTCAATGGCAGGAGTTCCCAACTCACTCAGGATTGAGGTCATGTTACCTATGGTCATCCTAGTGAAGTGAAGTCTCAGTCATGAACAGAGTTATATGACAAGACATTAACACTTCGAGGTCAAGTCTTATATAAACTCTTCGTATAGGATGCCCCGTTCGCATGTCCAATACATGAATGATCAGGATCAGACCATCTGTGACAAGTCACAACATTTGTAACAATTCTACAAAGCGGGTCGCGCCCGTAGTGTTACCAGGATAAGGTTTCCCTCTTATATCCATATACTATAGACTATTTTTATTATCACTTAAGACATGATCCACTTGTATGTCACTACATACATGCTTAAGTTACATAAAGACAACTAGGGATATTAAGTTTATTGGTTTGTGATAAAATAAAAAAAACATCTAAATGTGCAAAGTCAAGTAGTGAAGTAAATATCATTTATATTATACATCACAGGTGTTCGTACAAAATTTTTTTTACAAACTACAGGACATGAGACTTTAGGGCACAAACCCCAACAGAAACAGGGTTAAACTGGTGATAAAGGGTTATACCCAAGTAGAGGGAGTCGACTACGAGGAGACTTTCTCGCTTGTTGCCATGCTAAAGTCTATTCGGATCCTTCTATCCATTGCCTCATATTATGACTATAAGATATGGAAAATGGATGTCAAGACTGCTTTTCTGAATGGCAATCTTGAGGAGACAATTTATATGGTGCAACCCGAGGGATTCATAGTCCAAGATCAAGAGCAAAAGGTTTGCAAGCTGAATCGGTCCATGTATGGATTGAAACAGGCATCTTGATCTTGAAATATAAGGTTTGATACAGCGATTAAATCTTATGGCTTTGATTAAAACGTTGATGAGTCTTATGTCTACAAGAAGATCATCAACAGTTCTATAGTTTTCCTAGTTTTGTATGTAGATGATATACTACTCATTGAGAATGATGTAGGCTTACTGACTACAGTTAAGAACTGGCTAACAACCAAATTCAAATGAAAGATTTAGGAGAGGCTCAATTTGTTCTTGGTATTCAGATCTTTCGAGATCAAAAGAACAAAATGCTAACATTGTCTCAAATGTTGTATATTGACAAGATGTTGATCAAAGGAACAGTAACCTAAGACACCTCAAGAGGTTGAGGAAATGATACGGGTCCTCTATGCACCTGCCGTGGGCAGTTTAATGTATGCGATGTTATGTACTAGACCTAACATCTGCTATGCAATGGGGATAGTCAGTACATATTAGTCTAATTCAGGATATGATCACTGGACAGCCGTCAAGAATATCCCCAAGTATCTACGGAGCACGAGGGACTACATGTTTGTGTATGGTTCTAAGGATTTGATCCTTACAGGATACACAGACTCTAATTTTCAGACTGATAAGGATTCTCGGAAATCCACTTCAAGATCAGTGTTCACTCTTAACGGAGGAGAGGTAGTATGGCGAAGTACCAAGCAGGGGTACATCGCAGACTCCACCATGGAAGCTGAGTATGTAGCAACTTGTGAAGCTGCTAAGGAGGCCGTTTGGCTTAAGAAATTCTTGACGATATGGAAGTTATTCCAGACATGTCAAAGCCCATCACACTTTATTGTAGTAATAGTGATGTTGTGGCTAATTCCAATGAGCTTAGGAGTCATAAGCGCGACAAGCACATTGAGCAAAAATACATCTCATCCAAGAGATTGTGCATCGAAGGGACGTGATTGTCACGAAGATAGCTTCAGAGCACAACATTGTTGATCCGTTTACGAAGGCCCTCACAGCTACAGTGTTTGAGGATCACCTGTAGAATATGGGTTTATGGGATAGACCACGGCTAGACTAGGGCAAGTGGGAGATCTTGTACTAGGTGTGTGTGCCCTAGTTTCTTATTTTGTGTACTTGTAATTTGATTATCTTGTACACCCCATTGGCTTTAGAACAAGTGGGAGATTATTGGGATTGATGCCCTAAATCTCGTAAGGTTCTATAGTTTGTAAACCTTGTATGAACGAACATTTTTGTGATTAATAATATTTGATATTTTATTCACTTTGTCTATGAAATATATGATAGTTTCATTAACCACAAACCAATAAACTAACATCCAACGTTATCATTGTAACTTAAACATGCATGTGGAGACATACAGGTGGATCATGTTTAAGTGATAACCTAAATGGTCTATAGTATATGGATAAGGTTAGGTACCTTATCCTGGTGACACTACGAGTATGGCGCACTTTGTAGGTGTTGCAAATATTGTAACGTGCTACAAATGATCTGATCCTGATCATTCATATATTAGACATGCGAACGAGGATATTCTATACAAAGAAGTTTGTATAAGATCGGACCATGAAATGTTTAGTCTTGTTATATAATGCCGTTCATAATAGAGATTTTCATTTCACTAGGATGACCATAGGTAACATGACCTTAATCCTGAGTGAGTTGTGAACTCCTGGTTATGAGGGCGGTCCTTTGATTTGTATGGATGAAAGTGGCCAGATCGCCGACTCAACAAGCCTACCATTTTGGGGATTCGTCTGATTGGGGAGTTGGGAACTCAGCTACACAAGATGAAATTCACTCATTCCCCGAAGTAGGGGTAAGTAGATAAATTGCTCCCTTAAGGGTTGATTCTAGGTCTTGAACAATGTGGCGTCACACCCTCTCTTGGCCAGAGAGAGGTTTAGTCATAGTGGGACCATGATCTATTATTCATTAGAGGGATCAGTGGTACTTAAGGAGTTAGATGTAACTAAAAAGGCAAAACAGTATTTTGGCCTAGCTGTACTTACGAGCAATTTGTGAATGGTCATCGTACTGTTGATTGGTTATATCAAATGGACATATAAATATATTTGTAGTGAGAAGAATGTAGCTATCGGTCTTTAGTTGAGTGCCCAGCAGTTAACGGATGGTGGATAAAGTAATTAAAAAGTTTAATTAGTTATTCACATAATGTTGGAGCTTCAAGCTACAGGTCCATAAAGTCCCATTGGTAGCTGAAAGGATTTAGTTGAGAATCAGTTTTTGGGTTAATTTGAAATGTTCAAATTAATAAGAGGGAATTTAATTATATATGTTATAATTCAATTAATTCAATTATATATGATATATTTGACACAATGTATTTGATACATTATAGTTTAATTGGAGGAATAAATATTTGAATATGACTCAAATATATTTTCTATGAATAAAATTCATAATTGTTAAATTTAATATAAATATGATTTATATTAAATGTCATAAAATAGAGAAAAGGAACTATGGTTTATATATTGTATATGATGCAATATTAAAACTATAGGTTATAAATATAATATGTTAATTTGGTTATCATATTTATTTATAATCATTATTTATTTGATAATTAATTCCCTTTTTCTCTGTAACCACCTTAGTGGGAAATTAAGTGGTTTTATGGCAAAATGGAATAAATAAAAATATGATTTTTATTATTCAAAATCCAAGGCACACGATAAGCAAGTAATCTACACGATTTGCTCGAGAGCCTATGCGATAGACTCAGTTCACTACACGATTGAAGATTCATCTATGCGATAGAGTTTTTCCTCCTTCAATCGTCTTCCTCCTCCAAACCACAAACTCCCTTTTAACCAAAATAGCCAGAGCCCACCACTCCTGAGTTCTCACACTAAGAATATCAAGGTAACTAAGTGGTAGTGTCCTCTTTTGGTTCGAGAGTTGTGTTGTTGTTTGCTGCTATTTGGAGTGTTCGTATTGTTCGAGGAGTACGAGTTAGTATGAGGGATTTACTTGAAGAAGAGTTCTTCAAAGGTATAATCTCTAATGCTTGTTTCTTATTTAAAAGCATGTTGTAATTTATATTTTGATGCATAATCTGTTTTGTTTACTGTAATTATTTGTTTCAATTGAAATGAGATTTGGACGATCCACTTTCGCTCAAAAGTTCTCTGTCAAGAGAGTTCCTTCAGACAGCTTCTGCTTGTTTGCATGTGTAAGTGTCTTCTACTTATGCTGCCAACGCCAATCCTTGCCACATCAAGACTGAAGTATCCTTACCATCTTTAACCAATGTAACTCTTTCAATTTGCATGTCTTCTCATACGCCCACCTCAATTTTCATGAAATCTAAGACATCCCATTGTTAGCCACATGTCTGGATGAGTTTAGTAGCTCCACCTTGCTCTACAAGTTTTCCTTATCATCGCGTAACTCCTTCATGGTTGCATGCTTCAACGCATGGCTCGGCCAATGCATCACCTCTCATGCGCCACACTAACCTACCTTGTCCTATGCGCTTGTGAAGTCCTTTCTAACCTCGACTGACCTTGGCGCATAATCAAACTTCAACATCAACGCATAGCACACCATCACCCCATGGAAAAGCTTATTAACACATGTTTAGGGCTCTTCAACACATAGCTAGTCTCAGCCATCACACTCTTATACAACAACTCTATGCACCCAACATGTCTCTCCTGCCCTAACTAGTTATATGCGTCCAACTAGCTTCTCAAGGCCAACACAAAGTCCATATGACCACATTCTTCTTCCCATGCTTAGCCTTATGATTGGCGCATACCTCATAGATCGTCGTATAGTACCTTCAACGCATGGCCATGCCACAGCTTCACTCCTCGGCCCTTGCCTAAGACCATCACATACCTCATCGCAAGCTGCCTAGCTTCATCGCATAGCTCCAGCGCACATCGCCTTGACTCATCGTGCAACCCCAACGCACATCGTATGCCCATCATTGCATGCCTCATCGCACGCTTCCTAGCTTCATCATATAGCTCCAGCGCACATCGCATGCCGAGTGCCTTGCACTCATCATCTTGCGCCCAGCCTTGCGCTCATCGTCTTGCTCTTATCGTATAGCCCCGTGTGTAACTATGATTTGTATGGGTGAGGGTGGCCAGATTGCCAATGCAATATGCCTACATTTTAGGGATAAGACAGAATGGGGACCTGGGAACATAATAATACAAGATGGAATTCACTTCTTCCCATCTTAAGGGTAAGTAGATGAGTGTTCTCTCAAGTGGTGTCTCGGGGACTTGAACAAAAGACCCTACCCTCTCATTTGCTCGAGAGGGTTTCTTTTATTGGTTGGACCATAAATAGGTTGTTCATTAAAGGAGCACTGGTACTCAAACAGTCAGAGGTAATCCAAGCGTAAAATGGTAATTTGACCTAGTTGGAGTTACGAACACTCGTGAAGGACTAACTTGCTGGTATTGGTCTATATTCGTGGACACAAAAATATATATGTAGTAAGAAGAGTGCAGTTGTGGGTCTTTAATAGAGTATACCCATAATTAATGAATATTGATTAATTTGGTTAATGAGTTTAGTCAATTAATCTCATATCATTAGAGCTTCTGATCTATAAGTCCACCAAGTCCTCTTGTTAGCTCACTAGAGGATACTTAAGAGGGATAATTTGAATTGTCTAAATTAACCTGTGTTTTTGGTAAATAGTCGCTCGGGCCTAGTCACTGCGACCCCCTTTGTGAGAAGGCACCCCTTCTCTCGAAGTTACGGGGCTATTTTGTCGAGTTCCTTAGAGAGAGTTGTCTCGCGCCCCTAGGTATTCTCTACCTACCCACCTGTGTCGGTTTCGGGTACAAGTACCCTTTTGTTGAAGGTCGTTCGAGCTTTTCCTGGGAGTATGGCATGGGTTAATTCAGCGTCGTAGCGCCTGGTACTCGAACATTGGCTCGAAGTATTTTCTCTACCCCTTCTTACCTTAAAAAAACAGGGGCACCTCGCGTCCTTGAACCGATAACCATCTTTCGGCTAACCTAGCCTCCTTCGTCCCTCGAGACCAACAAGGGGTAGTACAGGAATATTCACCTGTTGTCCATCGACTACGCCTTTCGGCCTGATCTTAGGCCCTGACTCACCCTTCATGGACGAACCTTGCGGAGGAACCCTTAGGTTTTCAGGGCATTGGATTCTCACCAATGTTTGCGTTACTCAAGCCGACATTCTCGCTTCCGCTTCGTCCACCACTGCTCACGCAGGTGCTTCCCTCTAAGGCGGAACGCTCCCCTACCGATGCATTTTTATCCCACAGCTTCGGCAGATCGCTTAGCACCATTCATCTTCGGCGCAAGAGCGCTCAATCAGTGAGCTATTACGCACTCTTTCAAGGGTGGTTGCTTCTAGGCAAACCTCCTGGCTGTCTCTACACCCCTACCTCCTTTATCACTGAGCGGTCATTTAAGGGCCTTAGCTGGTGAATCTTATTAAAAATGGGAGCATATGGATTGGTTCGAATCAATATGGAATTATTACCCCACGCCCATTCTATCTTTTCACCCTGGTTGATCATAGTAGGCATAATTCAAATAATCTATGCAGCTTCAACATCTTCGGGTCAACGCAATTTAAAAAAAAGAATAGCTTATTCCTCCGTCTCTCATATGGGTTTCATAATTATAGGCATTGGTTCTATAAGCGATACGGGACTGAATGGAGCTATTTTACAAATAATCTCTCATGGATTTATTGGCGTTGCGCTTTTTTTCTTGGCGGGAACAAGTTATGATAGAATTAATCTTACTTTGATTAAGAATTTCGATTCTTTTTTTTTAATAAAATTTAGCAATCCAATTTTTGAAAATTGTATTCAGATAGGTATATAAAAGGCTAGTATATTTCTGCATGCACAAAAAATATTTAGACTTCAAACTGAAATTGAAATTCAAAATGAAATAACAATAGTTTATTGATTCATTTCTAAATCTAATAGATACGTCATTGAATTAAATTAATATCATCTATCAGAATCTAAGACAGTGCCATATGTGTATTTCTTTGTCTTCATATACCATATAAGGTACGGGCAATATAGGAAAAAGCATTAACGAATTTTCAATTGCGGATACATATGGATCCTTAGCATACTAAAACGACTGCTATTGGTATCAAACCAATAACGATTCATACAAGCTAAATCTTCTAATCGATAATTGGGCCAAAGAAAGAACTTAAATTTATTTAGTTTATTTTGATATCTATCAAGATGTTTGCTTTTTTTAACTTGATCATCAGTTTTCACCTTATTTCCATTGTAAAATATCTGTATTTCTATTGATATCATTTCTATTCCTAGAATTGAAACAAATTAGAATTCTAAACTCTCTACGACTTCTAGGGGATAAGATATTTTCTGGAACAAGCAAATCATAATGATTGTTGGTTCTATTTTCATTCGTTTTTTGATGTATTACAATGGATTCAGCAAAACTCTTCCTATAAGGATAGTCTTTTTCTTGATATCTTTGATTAATTTGGTACTTATTCTTATGAACTAATGAAATACCTATGGTTTGAGACATAATAAATTGTCCATCATTTTTTACAGACAGACGAACCGGTTCGATAATCAATATTCCCCTTTTCATTAATTCTGTAAGAGTTAAATCGTTCGGAACTATCAGAATATCCAGACTCATTTCTCTCCTTTGAATAGAGGATATAGAAATTTTGAAAAAAGCCTTGTTCTTTAGAAGATCTATCTCATGTCTGGTACTGCACGGTTCCACTCTGCAAAAACTCCAAATCATTCTCTTGAAGCTCATCCTCTTCAACATAAATGATCTGCTTGCCCCAAAATGACCTAGCCCAATAGGGAAATCCCAATTCATTGGGCCTTTCGATACAATCAAATAGAAAGCCCCAAGGGCGCCATATTCTACGACCCAAATTATGTGATTGAATAAATCCTCCTCTATCTGTTGCGGGTCGAGGACTTCTTCTCCTTCCCCTTCTTCAGACTCCGATTCGTATTGTTCATAGAGAAATCTCTGATCAACGATAGAACAAGATCCATTTTGTATCATATCTAAGGGATTCCTGGGTTCGGGTCGAAGAAGCAATGTCACTCGATCATCATCAAATCGACTGCAATCTTTTTCTGTCCGTGAGGATCCCAACAGAGCGCCTTCTACTTCTAATAGGCCGTGAACTAGATCAGAATCATTCTCAACGAGTCCATAAGAATGATCCCATTTTTTTCATCGGGTCCGGGTAGAGACCAAAGGTCTTGAACGACCGATCCGGCAGAACAACTCAAAAGCTAAAGAAGTATTGTTAATTTCTTCATGCTCGTTCCAAGTTCGAAGTACCATTTGTACAAATAAGAACCCCCTTCATTACATGATTTCTTCTTCATATAGATAGATATAGGATCTATGGAGCAATTACTTAGAAGTACATTTTGTTCAACAGCCCTTCCTATCTGATAGAAAAGGATCCCATGATCCTGAACCGATCTTACCTGGGATCGCAAAAAATTGATTCTCTATTTTGAGACTTTTTACTTAATGTAATGAAATGCAGGACAACAAAAGAAAGACTAGGTCTTAGTATTCCTACATGGTACTAACACTCCTTTGATACTTCCAAGAGTTTCTCTGCCTCTTTTATTTATTTGTGCTTAATTTTTTCGATTATACTAGAAATCATATAATAACTTGGTATAATTCGTTTTTTTGTATTGTTTCATCAATGGTGTTGTGCCCTAATCTCTTTTTGACTATTCGCTAGTGATTCCACTATTATTAGTGAATAATAATTATTAGTGAGCAATAATGGAATAATTCTTTTATATTCATAGAGATAGGGGACATAATTCACATGGATATGGTAAGTCTCGCTTGGGCTGCTTTAATGGTAGTCTTTACATTTTCTCTTTCCCTCGTAGTATGGGGAAGAAGTGGACTCTAGAAGTACTACTAATTGAAAAATCAAACTGTATTGTTTTTGGTTTATTTTATAGATCCTTCTGCAAAACTTTTTTTTTTAACAGTAAAAAAAAAGAGTTCGGATTATAAGTTGTTAAGTGGATCCATACTTTCGACACGAAAGAACATAGACATAGTGGTTGTCCAATGAGATACTACGCATAATAATATACTACCTCATAATAAGATAGTACCTCGGGGTAGCCACCTACATATTACGTGCTTACCACTTGTTTTATTTATTATTATTAATATTTTAGTTATTTTCAAAATAGGATTTTTTTCTTGTTTTATGGAATGGTTCAAACGTTAAAGATAGGGTTTGCTAATTCTTTTCGAAATCCGAAGATAAAAAGTTCCCATGGAACCGAACTCCTGGATCATCTGTCAACTGCTCAATCAATTACTTCTTTCGAATGCTAAAAAAAGATTAGTGGCCTTTCGATTATTTCATTTCAGATTCATTGGAATCAACATGAATTATGAAGCAAAGAAATACAATTGGGCCACTATGTATATTAGATTAATATTACATATATGTAATTGATATGATATCTATATATAAATAGAAAGATATATATTGTAGATTCATCTATATTCAAATTGATCGATATTCAACCTCTATTTTTATACAGTACAATTTTATACACTTCAATAACAATAATAGATAGTATGGTAGAAGGATTCATATATTTCTTTCTACCATACTATCGGATCTCATAGAATACTTCTCTCGTAGAATACTGATAATTCTAGTGCGCTAATTCTCTGAATCCGGTAACAACGGGTATCATTCCTCCTAGAACAATGTTCTCTTTCAAACCTCTCAACCAATCGATACGACCTCGGAGGGCGGCTTTTTTATGTGAGAGTCGAAGCCCCCAAAGGAGAATTGGGCATTTTTTTGATAGGGGATCAGGGTGGTTTTCCTTGGAGATGGAAAATTCGCCCGCCGGGTTTTCTCAATTTGCAAATTCTTCCTTAGTTAGTTAAAAGAATGAAATTGGCTGATATTATGACAATACTAGGTAGCATAGATGTCATTATGGGAGAAGTTGATCGTTAAACTTTGGGGGACAAATCAAATACAAATAAATAATTAAAGATTGGTATAATCTGAATCGGTTTAACTCAAAAAATAGCCTAGTAGAAGTTCGTTTATAATTTTTAGAATATAATTTAAAAGCTAATTTTTTTTATCAAAGCAATTAGTGGAATTTCCTAATGTTTTGAGCGGATGAATATGAAATTGCTTTTTCTTTTTTCAGGTATGTAAAAAAAAAAAAAAAAATCTTTTGTTTACTCAATTAAAAAATAGAAAATGGTACCTTTTTTATTCAAAGAATAAAAATAAATACACGGGTTGACCTTTCTTTTTCATATCTTTGTTTTATGATTTTCGGGATGGGGAAAATTACGAATCCCCATCGCCCCAATAAACCAAAAAATATATTCCCTAAAAAAAGTATATTTAATTCCTAATTAATTTTTCTGATTCACCAGCTCTTATCTCTTTTCAAAAGGATCAGTTAATAAAAAAATTTAAAATCCAAAACTTAAATAGAATTTTATTTTTCGATTCTTAATTTTTTGCCAAATACTTCAAATATTTCAAGTCACGAAGTTACAATTGTTCAAATAAGATGATCTGCTGAAACTGTTAATGAACATACCCATTGCTTTTAAGTAAAAATTTTTGACAATATAGAAACTGCAAATTTTCTTTATTATTTTAGTATGCATTACCAAAATTTCCCGCTCTAGAGCAAGAAAGAAAAATTAGACGAAAAACACTATTTTTTTTTTTGACAAAATAACATTATATATATCCATAATCTATAATTAAATTAGAAAGTAATATTTGAATAAGATTCAAATTAATTAATTCAAGTGAATTAGATTCATAAGAAATCAATTAATAAAGAGGTTTTGCACATATATATGGGATGTATATGATAATTAAATATATACATTAAATTGGATTTAACGTATAAATAGTTATTTAATTATTGTGCAAATTAAAATTAAATAAGTGTTATTTAATTGGGTTAATTAATTAAATAAGTGTTGTTTTAATTAAATGGGCTAATTAATTAAATAAGTGTTATTCAATTAATTATAGAAAAGGAAAATATTAGGAAAAGGGCTTGTTCTTTCTCTATATAAAGACCTCCATATAACTCTTTGTGAGACATAACACACATTTTCACCAAAGGGAAAGACTGACAATACACAACACCCTAATATTATTGTGTAGGATTTTCTCTAAGAGAATCCTCTCTACTCTCCAAAATTCTTTTCTCCTCTCCCTCTTCTAATAATGGGATATGTTGGATCGATATGGCAACCCTAGAGGGGTGAATATGATTTAATTAAACTCTTTTTTTTCTAAATTAACCCAATTAAACTAATTAATACACTTTTTATAAATAATAAGAAAAATTCAAATTATGCAACAAATAAGATGACAAAAAATGTGATAATTTAATTCTATCAAATTTTAGCAAATAAATAAGAATAAACTAAAACATACATTAAATTGCTTAAATTAATTACAAAAATAAAAAGAAAAGAGTTAGAGAAGAAGACACCGTAATTTTTATAGTAGTTCGGTCAAACTCGACCTACTCCATTCCCCAAGCGCCTCTTGGGAATTTGAATAAAATCTTTCCGACTCTTTCCACGGATTAGAGCCCAACCGTTATACCACCACTTCTTTTACGGGTTCAAGAGCAAATCCAATCCTTTCCACGGTTTAGGATCAAACCATTACAAATGTTGGAATTTTTGAAGAACACAATACAACTCTCACTAAAGTGGATTTACAAGTTTAAGCACTTAACAAGTTTATCCTCACAATACAATAACACTCTCTCAAGAATAAGATGAAAAGAAAAAAATTGGGAACTTAGAGAGAGTAACAATGGAATTTTTGAGTTTTGGAGGATTATGAAAGGTAAAATTTTGTTTGTTTTAAAATTTGGAGAGGAAGATGGTTTATATAGAGATAGAAAATTTTTTAGAAATCACAATTAATTTGAACTATTGGATTTTGGAAAAGAAAAATCAATGGTGAAAATTTTAAACTAAACTAGTCGTTAGATACAAACAAAATATAATATTAAATTCTTTTTTTTTTAATTCATTTTCTTTTTAAAATTAATCCAAAAAATTAAAAAAAAACATACCATGTATAAAAAACTAGCAGTTAGACACAAACATAAAATAATATTAAATTCATTTTCCTTTTAATTCATTTTCTTTTTAAATTCATTCTTTTTAAAGTCAATCCAAAAATAAAAAACATACCATGTGTAAAAAAACTAGCCGTTAGACACAAACATAAAATAATATTAACTTATTTTCCTTTTAAATTTCTTTTAAATTTCATTTTTTTTTATTTTAAATCAATCCAAAAATCAAAAGTCCATCATATGTTAATCTCTTAATGATCTACCATTCAACCAATATGCTGCCACATGTCTACATGTAAATTGTCTGGTTATGCCACGTCATCCACCACGATATTTTCTCTATAGATTTGTTTCGATCATATCGTCTTCGTTTTAACTCCGATTTGAGCGATTCAAGAGGTGTTGGAATCGTTGTTCCGAGCTCTACGTTATGAACATATTAAAACACTAAGATTTTCAATAATTAAAAATTGATTTTGTTATCATCAAAATATTGATTAATTAATTAATTAAAATTAATTAATTTGAGATTAAGGGCCAAAAAGCCAACAGGATACCACCTCTCCCTTTATTAGAATCCCAGAGAATAACGAGGTTATTATGTTCCTAGCTCCCCACTCAGTCTTGTCCTCAAAATGGTAGGCTTATTGAGTCTACAAACTGACCACTCTTACCCATACAAATCAAAGAACAATCCCTCGTGAACAAGAGTTCATAATACACTCAAGATTAAGACTAAGTTACCTAGGTCATCCTATTGAAATAGAAACCTAACTAGTTAAGGGTGTTACATCTAGTGGTTACTATTTCGCGGTCTGGTCTTATGCAAACTCATTGCATAGGATACCCTCACTCGCATGTCACCTACATGAACGCGTTGGATTATTTCGTTTGTATCAAATACAAAGTGGGTCATACCCATAGTGTTACCAGGATAAGGTACCCCACCTTATCCCTATACTATAAACCCTTTAGGCTATATCTTGAATATTGATCCTTGTATGTCTTCCATACTGTTCAAGACTCATAAGACAACCTAGGATGTTAGTTTATTGGATTTAGGGTTATTAAGATAAAATAGAATATAACACATCAATAACATTTATTGAAATAACATCGATAACTCTTTATTGATGAAATAACATCGAGAACTCTTGACGGTCAATTAATTGTATTTACTATCTAAGAGTTTTAGGGCATAAAACCCAAGAAATAATACATCAAAGTTTTCAAGAGCTTGTGATTTAGCTATAGCTAAAGAAATTCATAGAAAATGCAGTAGTAAAGAATCTATTGTAGGTTTAGCTTTAGTAGTAAGTAAGGGTAAAGACTAGATAAATTTTGAAAATGATGAGTCAAGTAGTAGTAAGAAAAATGGGAGAAATAGGAATAAGGAGATAGTGCTTTTACTATCACAAAAAGGGCCACTTCAAAAATCATTGTAGGAAATTAGAGAATGATCTAAAAAGAAAACAGGAGGTAAATGTGGTTGAAAATGAAGAATAAATAATTAGTGATGCATGTGTCTGTGTTGAGAGTAACACAGAAAGTAGTAGCTACTCATCTCAATGGACATTTGATAGTGCAACTTTCAAACATCTAGCTTCAGATAGTAGTCTATTCACATCTTTTACTCAGCATTTAGTGAGGATGGGTAATGGTAGAGTTCCAAAGCAGTTGGAATTATAAATATTAATCTAAAGATGGAGTGTGCAGAAAAGTTAGTACTACACGATGTGAGATTCGTGCCTAGGATGATGATAAATCTCATCTCTATTGACAAATTGAATGATGAGGATTACAGTTGTGAGTTTGATAATCGCCAATGTAAACTCATGTTAGGATTCCGGTAGTGACAATTGGCCACAAATATTCTACATTGTACATATGTCGATTTGATGTTTCCAAAAGATCAGCGAGACGGTGGATGCCAGTTGAAGCTGCAGATGACAGATGCAGAAGTCTAGTTGAGCTAGCAACAATGATAGCAATTTTGTTCAATCAGATCAAGATCCATCAATTCAGAAAAAATTTGGAAGCTCGAGAGAGAAAGTTGATGGCTATCACGAACCCCAATTGTTAGATAGTCGAATGGATTGATGAAGTCACCAAGGCGAGTTAAAGCATCAAGTTAGAAGGCCAAAGTAGTTGTTGAGGTCGAAGATGAAGTCTCTAGCTTAGTAGCAGGCTTGGAGGAAGGAGTTAAGCCACTTGCAAAATATATCTTCTTAAAGAATAAGTGTTCAGAATTGAAGAAGATATTGGTTGGTACTGCTTAGCTGAAGTAGAAGTACGTGACTGTTCTTTATGTCTGGGGGACAGTTCCATGTAGCTTGTTTGTACCTCAGAACAAGCACAAATACGCTACAATTATTTTTCTTATGGTTTTCTGTTTTGTTACTTTGTTGATTTACAGGTTTTATGTTAAAGCTTGGAGTTTACCAAGAATATCAGAGATAATAGTTGTAGTGGGAGTACAATCTTGGAGTTTGCCAAAATGATAAAGTTTCGTTGCAGTGGGAGGGAGTACAATCTTGGAGTTTGCCAAGATGATAAAGTTTCGTTGCAGTGTGAGGCAAGATTGTCTTTTTCTCTCCAAGTGGGAGATTGTTGGATTTTATCATTTTGTGGAGACAAAACTCCCTTTATAAAAATTAATCCATTAAGAAATCACATGTGCATGCTGAAGTTTTCTTTGGATTGTGAAGCTCAACTTGTTGAAAGCCCATTTTTCTTAATCCATGAGCAATAATTCTATTGGCCAAATGTAGATGTGATTTTATAAAACAAAATTAAGGCCTATATCTTTTTTCAATTAGTCCAATAAACAATATCTCTTATTGGCTCAATTGAAGGTGAAAAATGATTGAAGAAAAAAAAATTTGGGCATCCAATTTACCTATAAAAGAAAGAAAAGTTTAGATGAAAATCAAGTGTGTCGTGTCTCATTTGCTGCTGAAAAAGAATCAAAATTGAGAGCTTCGAGGAGGTTTTTTCATCTTTTCTCTTCAGCATTTTAGTGAACGACGGTGTGCATGGTTGAGAAAAATACAGTGGTGTGATATTTGGATTCAAACAGGTTGTATTGGACTATTTAGAGAGAGATTTGCGGCGTGAGTTTGTGGATTCATTGCAATCTCCATCACAGTAAAACATGTTGTTGCAGAAGACTAGATGTAGTCTCGAGTTTGGGATAAAGTAGTATATTTTTCGTTGTCATTCTCCTTTTATCCTACTATTTATTATTTGTTATTTTATGATTGATTACTTGTTTGACTTTAACCTATGAAGTGAAAATTTCAGATACAATTTAGTTTTTCTGCATTTATTTATATCTCGCATAAATTTCCAACAAGTGGGATATCACAAAGACCGAAGAGAAGTGTGTTATGGCAGTGAGGAAAAAGGGAGAAAAGAAGTCATTTCGAACAGTAACGTTTTTAAGCCATTTGGGAGTTAATTCGTAGTTTGATCAAGCTGAAATTTTGACAACATACTCTTGATACGAGAGTTTTTAATTTGGACGATAGAAATTTCTTTTGGAGCTACATGTAATTAGATACCATGAGTAATTGTCTGCTACCTCAAATGAGACATTTCCAATTTATTTTTCTTTATAGTTATCGTTTGTTGCCGATATTATTAATCTTGAGATATATTTTGTGTATGCTTCTAGTAGTGACTAGGGAGAATTTGTTGTATCCATTATTGACTATAATGGATATTTAACTTCAATTTGTGGCTTTTTACTCCTCACATTGCGGAAGACTTCACATTAAAATTGCTTGTGTTTTTACTTGATAATGATTATTGATATCTAGTTAACTAATTTTTTATTATATTCACACAAGAAGGGATAAATTAATTCAAAGAATTTAGTGTTTATCCCAACACACCCAACAATAATAACTTCCCTTTCATAGGTTCCACTAGATTTAAATAATAAACTTCTCGCATCTGATATTGAGTTCTAATTTGCTTTAATTATATATATAAAAAAATCAAGTTACCATTGATATATGAACCCTTTAGAAATTTCTTCCCATGAACCACATCGGAAATGACTGAATTCAATTCTATTGTGGAAAATTACATTTTTAACTCTCTATTTGGTCAAGTTTCAAAATTGGCATGCTTATTTAATCGATTAATAGGACCATTCTAGCTCCATGCATATCAAATGACGAGCAATCGTTTATATTGTTTATAACCTTATACACTTGACCGATATACTATTGATAAACTAGACTAATATATTGTTGATATATTTGATAATGATAAACTAATTTATATGGTTGCTCTACTTTATAATGATACACTAGTTGATATGGTTGATACATTTGATATAAAATATATTAAGTTTATTTAAAAAAAAAATTCTTCTTCCACCTACATACTTTCTTCTGTCTTTCAATTTTGTTCATTTGTTTTTATTTATCATTATCTCAACTTAATAATTCTCAACCTAAACCAAAAATTTTTTTTTTTTTCTATAAAAAAGTGTGTAAAAAAGAGGTGAGAAAGAAAAGAATGCAAACTAGAGTTTGTGAGATGGCGTGGGAAGTAATCTCCTCGCAGAAGCTCACAGTCGCAGCGATTCAGAGGAGAAAATGTAGGATTATAAAAAATTAGGAAGAAAGTGCTAGCCTACCATTGTTAGAAACATATAATTGGAATATAGAGAAAACGAAAATTGGGAATTGAATATTTTGCTATATCTGCAAAATGAAAAACCTTAAAGACACACTTGCAATTTTTTGCTTTTTCTTCTTTTCCTCCTCCTCCTGCTTCTCTTGTTTCTCCTCCTTCTGCTCATTATATTTCTCTCGCAACCCTTTATATAAATCATGCATTTCCATTTTTATTTTATTTATTTATTTATTTTTTTGTTGGGAATTGAGGGGTTAAAGATAATTTTTCCATAATTTAATAAGTCTAACATTTTAAACTAAATAGTAAAAAAAGAAAATAAAGTGGAGTCCTCTATTTCATCTTTTTTATCCTTTTAATTTTTTTTTCCCTTATTCTTTTATTAATCCACCTAAAGTTTAGAGATGACGGTTTGTTGAATCAACAATCAAGTAAGAAGAAGAGAGAATGAGAAAGCATGAATATGAGGAAGTGGTGGGCTTGATATGTAAATTGGGCTGAGAAATCACTACACTCTTAAAACCGAAATTGATCTTTTGGGCTTAAAGATACCAGGCCCTATGGTGAAAACCAGATACCACATATGAGAAAACACTAACTTAAACTAGTGTGCTGAAAGCACAATCCATGTGAAGAAAAATCTTCACCCTACACCTTGAAGGTCGAGATTAGAGCATGCACTTCTGAGATTTGAAGACTTTTAATGACTATATCTTTCTTTTCTTCATTGTAGAGAAAAACGAGAGAAAAGAAGGAGAGAACTTGAGGGAGAAGGCTACCGGAAATCGCCTAAACGATAGAGGTTGCTGTCTCTAGCCGATTGAAGGTAAAGCAAGGAGTCATCTAAACGATAAGGGAAGATTCATCTAGACGATGAAGGCTTTACTGAAGATCATCTAAACGATGGGGTTCAAAGTCGACGATGGTCTACATGATAGAGGTGTTGAGGTACACGATAGAGTAAAGAAGATGAGGGAAGAAGATGAACACGATGATTTACGTGGTTCGACCAAGGATAGTCTACGTCCACGGAGAAGCTGATGATTTTCTATTCAGGAAGTTATAAAGATTATCACAAAGTTTGATAGCTTTCTTGATCACTCTGTAATTTTCACTCTCTTTCTTGTACATGTAATTACAAAATGTATATAAAGACAGCTTGTATGTAACTAATTTCTAACAACCTTGAAGTTGTTTCATCTATCTATAATAACAATCTCCACCTTGAAATAAACTTCAAGTATTTCTTCAGCTTCTCTGAACTGACTGTCTTCTTCTTTAACCTTTGTCTCTTAGCTCAAACCCTATAATATCAAGACACTTCTGAAGTTTGAGCTGAGTGACTGTCTTTGTCAACATGTCGAAGGCATTCTCTGAGGTATGTACTTTCAGAACTTCAACTTGTTTTGTTTTTATTTGCTCTCGAATGAAATGATATTTAACATCTATATGTTTAGTTCTGTTGTGGTACTGAGGGTGCTTAGATAAATGTATGGTGCTCTGATTGTCACAAAAAATTTTCACTGTATTCTGTTTGATCCCAAAATCACATAGGAGACCCTTTAGCCATAAACCTTCCTCTACTACTTCTAAAAGGGTAAACTCTGCCTCAGAAGTAGAAAGGACTACTACTAATTGTAATGTAGCCTTCTAGCTTAGGACACACCTTCCATATAGGAAGATATAGCCTGATAAGGATCTTATCTTGTCTAGATCTCCAACATAGTCAGAGTCAACATACCCAATCAGCTCTCGTTCTCTGTCTGGAAGCTGTTGGTACATTAGTTAAGCACTAAAAGTACCCTTGAGATACCTCATTATCCACTTAGTTGCTTCTCAGTGCCTTTTACCCGGATTAGCCATATATCTACTCACCAGATTTGTAGCATAGGCAATATTCGACCTTGTAGACACCATTAGATACATTAAGCTTCCCACAACATGGGAATGGGGGATAGTTGACATTACCTTCTGATATTCAATGTCAGATTATTTAGGTGAATTCTCTGCTGAGAGTTTGAAATGGTTGGCAATAGGAGTATATACTGATTTAGCCTCTGTCATGTGATACTTCTTAAGCAATTTCTGACAATACTGTGACTGATCCATGCTTAGAATACTTATTTTTCTGTTTTTGATTATATCAATGCCTAGTATTCTTTTTGCGTTGCCCATGTCTTTCATTTCAAATTCTGACTTGAGTAAATCTTTGACTTTATTTAATTCTTTCATAGTTGCTCCTGATAAAAGCATGTCATCCACATAGAGTAACAAGTAGATAGGATAAGTATAGGTATCTATGTTTATGTAAACACAGCTGTCATAGGAGCTTTTATTAAGGCCATTCTTCTACATAAAGTCACTAAATCTTCTATTCTAGCACCTAAGGGACTATTTAAGGCCATAGATAGACATTTTAAGTAGGAAAACATAGTCTTCTTTCCCTCTGACCTCATACCCCTTAGGTTGGTTCATATAGATAACTTCCTCTAAGAAGCCATGTGGAAAAGTTGTTTTAACATCAAGTTGCTCCAGCTCTAGGTTATTATGAGCCACAATAGACAATAACAGACTAATAGAAGTCTGCTTGACCACTGGAGAAAATATCTCATTGAAATGAACACCCGACCTCTGTGTAAAACCCTTAGTACCAACCTAGCTTTATATCTATGTCCTTGATCATTAAAGAAACTTTCCTTCAATTTGTACACCCATTTGGATGCAATTGGGCTTGCATTCTTTTGGCAAAGGTGTCAACTCCCAAGTGTTGTTTCTTACTAGTGAATCAACTTCGTCATTCATTGCTTCTATCCACAACTTAGCTTTAAGACAACTCACTACTTCTTCAAAGGTTGGGGGTTCTGAATCATTACATGAATATGAAGCATTCAAAGCTAAGTAGTCATCATACCTTGAAAGTGGCACAATCATTCTTCTTTGCCTATCTCTAGCTAGGTTGTACCCCCTCAAATTTGGTTCTTCTTTCTCGGGATCAATAATAGTATCTTTTACTTCTTCTTCAAGATAAGGTAGTTGATCAAAAGGTGATTCGGAGCTTGAAGGATCAGAACTAGGGTTAAGAACTTGCTCCACCTCAATTTTATCATTCTTCATTTGAGGTGCTGTAACATTAGAGTTAGATCCCTGCATATACATTTCATCCTCCCTGAAAACAACATCTCTGCTGGTGATACATCTCTTCTCTGTAGGGTGCCACATTCTAAACCCCTTAACATCTTCTGTGAAACCCAAGAACATACATTTCACAGCTCTGGCAGCTAATTTCCCTTTACTTTGATGAACAAAGCCAGTGCAACCAAACACCCTTAGGTTATTTTGGCTAGGAGGTTGTTTGGTCCATCTTTCTTTAGGGGTTAGAAGGTTGAGAGATGTATGGGGGCATCTGTTTGGTGTATAGATAGTATATGAGGCTGCTTCTGCCCAAAATTTCTCAAGAAGTATAGCATCTGACAATAGGCTTCTTACTCTTTCCATTCTAGTTTTATTCAATCTCTCTGCCATCCCATTTTGCTGAGGTGCATACCTAACTGTCTTGTGTTTAGTAATACCATGCTATCTACAAAAAGCATTAAACTTCTCTGCACAATACTCAAGCCCATTATCAGTTCTTAGACACTTAATTTGACAATTAGATATTTTTTCAACCATAATCTTCCATTCTTTGAACTTTTCAAATACTAAATCCTTAGATTTAAGGAAATAGATCCAACACTTTCTAGAATAGTCATCAACAAAGGTTAAGAAATATCTGGCTCCACTTAAGGATTGGAAAGGTGAGAGACTCCATAGGTTCGAATGCACATAGTCAAAGATGGCCTTGGTTGTGTGTTGAGCCTTTACAAAACTCTTCCTTGTAGCCTTCCCTATCACACAATGTTCACAAAAGGATAGGCTCTAATGAATTCCCTTAGGTAGAATTCCTTGATTGGCAAGAGCTTGTAGACTTTTGGCACTAATGTGTGAGAGTATTTTGTGCCAAAGATCTCCTTCAGTAGGTTGCTTCTGAGTCACAATAAAAGCTGAGTGTATTTTCTGAACTCCTTGAACAACATATACACCATTAATCTTCACCCCTCTGAGAACTTACTGTTCTTCAAAACTTCACAGTAGCCTTCCTTTCCTATGTATTCACAGCCAATAGAATCGAGCATGCCTAGTGAAATTAGATTTCTCTTCAGCTTAGGCACATGTCTGACATTCCTTAATAGCTTGACTGTTCCATCTTCAAGTTTAAGTGAAACAGAGCCAATCCCAACCATTGGACATGAGTTATTATTACCCATGTAGACAGAACCTCCATCCAGCTCTCTATAAGTACTGAACCAATCTTTGTGGGGTGTCATGTGGAAAGAATACCCTGAATCTAGAACCCAATCTAGGTTCTTATTAGTTTCTTCTTCTGCCTTCCAATTTGAGGTAGCTAAAGCATCTGAATAGAAGTAAAAGTCCTCACAAACTGAGGCTTCACCAGACTGATTAGTTTGGACTTTCTGTTAAGGTTGTGGTTGCTTGTTTTTCTACTCATTCTTCCACTTTAAAGTTTTGCAATCCTTGATTAGATGTCCAAGTTTTTTGCAATATTTACATCTAACATTGGATTTTTCTTTCCCCTCTTTTGTTGAGCTTTGTTTTCCTTTTTCCTTATTGTTTTGCTTTGACTTGCCCTTGACAAATAACCCCTCTGCATTAGGCTTGTCTTCCTTGCTAGTTAGGAGCTCCATCTCTCTGATTTTAAGAGCTGAAATGATAATATCAATAGTTAAGAAATCTCTCCCATATTTTAGGGCAGTCTTTACATCTTTGTAGGAATCCGGCAGTGAGTTAAGACGCACAAAGGCTTCATTATATACCCCAATCTTTTCTCCTTGAGTCTTGAATTCAGTAGTTATCCTTTTGAAGTCATCTAGGTTCTCTGTGAAGGATTTATAAGCACTCATCTTGAAGGTAAAAAACCTTTCCCTTAGGAAAAGCTTGTTGGGTCGATTTTTAGTCTCATAAAGCTCATTCAACTTGCTCCACATCTTGAATGCTGTCTCTTGATCGATCACTTGTCTTAGGATACTGTCAGACAAATTTAAAACAAGTGTTTCATGAGCAATTAGCTCAATGTTCTCTTTTTCTTCTTCAGTTGCAGTGATTGGCAACTTGGCTGGATCCTCTAAGGCTTTATGTGCCCTTTGTTGTCCCAAGATGGCCTTGATCTTGGATTTCCACAAGCTAAAATCTCCTTTCCCATCAAACTTTTCGATGTCATAACCATGTTTAATTCAAATTCTATCTGAAAAGCTCCAAGATTTTGCTTCTTTAGCATCTTGACTAATCTTGAAGTTTTCTTGCAGGCTCTGATACCACTTATTGGGCTTGATATGTAAATTGGGCTGAGAAATCACTAAATCACTATACTCTTAAAACCAAATACGAGGGCCCTATGGTGAAAACCGGATACCACCTATGAGAAAACACCAACTCAAACCAGTGTGCTGAAAGCACAATCCGTGTGAAGAAAAATCTTCACCCTACGGTCGAGATTAGAGCTATGCACTTATGAGATTTGAAGACCTTTAATGACTATACCTTTCTTTTCTTTGTTGCAGAGAAAAACGAGAGAAAAGAAGGAGAGAACCTAAGGGAGAAGGCTGCCGGAAATCGCTTGGACGATGGAGATTGCTGTCGTCTAGACGATAAGGGAAGATTCGTCTAGACGATGAAGGCTTTACTGATGATCGTCTAGACGATGAGGTTCGAAGTCGACGATGGTCTACACGATAGAGGTGTTGAGGTACACGATCGATGGCTAAATGGTACACGATAGAGTAAAGAAGATCAGGGAAGAAGATGAACACGATGATTTACGTGGTTCGGCCAAGGATAGCCTACGTCCACAGAGAAGCTGATGATTTTTTATTCGGGGAGTTACAAAGATTATTATAAGATAACTTTGATAGCTTTCTTGATCACTATGTAATTTTCACTCTCTTTCATGTACATGTAATTACAAAATGTATATAAAGACAGCTTGTATGTAACTGATTTCTAACAACCTTGAAGTTGTTTCATCTATCTGTAATAATAGGAAGAAAGGTGGAGGGAGGAGAGAAAGAGGAGAGAAAATGAGAAGAGAGAGAAGAGATCATTTTTAAAAATTAATTTTCTAATTAAAAAATGTCATATAATTCGTTACAATAATAATTTTAAAAATTTAATTTAGAAAGCTTTTGACTGAAAACTTAGAAACTAAAAATTTATGCTTTGAAAATTTATAAACCAAATAATGCACATATTCGTAAGAATGTGTATTCTCCACTATTGTCGGTCCTTAAGCATCTTTTTTTTTTTATTGAGTTTGTTAGAATTTTATGATTGGGTATATATTTGTTTGAGACTAGTGTGTTATGGTTCTAGCCGTTTGCGTGTTGTCACGGAAGTTGTCTCGACTGTTGTTGTAACAAGTATCATTCCTATAGTCTACACTTCTTTATTTTGAAAATTCGACATATTTGATTTTTTGGATCATTTCCTTCTTTATGACCTGTCGAATTCTTTTTAAGGAAGTTTTCCTTTTTCAAAGGGATTATTTATTGGATGCTTGTGCCCTTGCTAGGGTTGGCCGTTCTCATTAAATATTTTGAAGAGTTTGTATGTTTGTGTGGTTGTTTTATACTTCTCTTACTGTGAACTATATCAATCTATCCGTTGTGAAAATTTTGGTGAAAGAAATTCTTCAAAGTAACGAGTTCCTGATAGTCTTAAGGGAAACTTGAGATTTTAATTCGGAGAAGGGATTTTTGGTTTTAGGGGAGCCTAAAACTATCACTTGAGGAGGAGTTCTTCATCTTAAGGGGAGCCTAAGGTGACAAGCAATTGGAAAGATAACTTCAAGAAGAGATGGAGTCTCTTACACTACGGAGTGTTGAAGTATCAACCACTAATATTCTATAACTTAGGGGGAGCCTAAGTTCATTTAGAGAGGGAGTCTCACATCTAAGGAAAGCTTAGGTGTTCATCAAGTTAGGTTGTATGTGAGTCATTGTAAAAGTTGTTACTTTACAGATAAATACTATGTTGTAGATACTTGGCATATTAATATTAGTGAATTATCTTTCCTAGGCATACTGCTCAAACATAGGTAGTTATCGTCGAACTGGGTTACCAAACTATGTGCATTATCTCTTGTTTTACTGTTTACTATTATTTTGTTGTCACAGAAAGTGCTTAGTCTTATTGTATAACAATTGTGTTCTGTGTGGGTATCTATCCTTAAAATTTCAAAATTTATTTTCCTCCTCAATGATTTCAGATGTTTTCCTTGAGTTTATCTGTGTCAACGTACAAACAATTAAAAAATTCTCAACTTTTAGAATAGGTCCGAGTCAAATAATAATGATTCGAAATACCTCTTTTACACTATTTTGAAAATCTTAAGGACTCAATCATATGGATATATAAAATACAAGATTTCCAAATCCTAATAGAAAAGAAGACATTTTAAAAATTAAGTGACCAAATGCACCAATTCTTTCTAAATTTAGGAACTAAAACCATAATTTTCTTTTCTAATAAAGTATGAGAAAAAAAAGAAACAAAATGTTTTCCATCCGTAGGTGATAATAATTTTAATGTATTAATACAACTTATTAAAGTTTAAAAAGTATTATTCAAAACAAAGTAAAAAGTTGAAGGGCATTTTCTACTATAATTTATAAAATTTAGCTTAATCAAAATGATACTCATTTAAAAGGTTGATTTCTTATATTTGGCTTGTTAGTTACCTTACTTCAACAATTTCATTAAATAAAAACTTGTAGAATTTGATGGCGGGAATATTGAAGTGTCGCAATAATATTGGGCAAGAAGATGCTTAATCTGAGCAGAAGAACAGATGAATAATGGCAGCTCCGACAAAGATGCACAGGTGTTAGCCTGCGAGACGAGCTCTCACAAGCTGCTCGAAAATCACCACATGATTCATGAATCACTTCCTTCTCACCGCTTTGCTTTAGCACTGAACAGATGGATAATTGCATTGCATCACACGTGTTTTTCCGATTTCTAATTCCGAAATCACTTCCTCTTCTTCGACCCGAGCCCTCATCGTCGTTGCTCAAGCCATTTTCGCCTCCTTCTTCTGCATTTTAGTCTCTCACTATGCTCTCTCGCTTTCTCTTTCTGCGATTTCAGAGGTAACCTTACTTCTCACCTCTTTATGATTTCATCTCTAGATCATTCGTATTTGATTGCGCATTTCCTCCGATTTTTGTTAAGTTGTGCGTATCGGTTTTATTTTGGATACATAATTTATGTTTAGGTAATTTTCCGTTGAAACGATCAATTGTCTTTGCATCGATCGGATTGATTGTTTGCTTTATAGTTAATCAACGGTGGTCTGTATAGAAATGTTGTAATCTGCGGCGAAGAAATTAAGTTTGAAATTATTTGAAAATTTGAATAATCTAATAGTTATATTGATAGATCCTCTACATTCATGAGGTTTTTGTCCTCTCTGCTGATTGTTACTGTCGTTTGGACATTTACGATTCTTTGGGGTCTTAAATGAAACTCATGATCTCTTATCGTTTCTGCTTTTGCTGTTTTGGTCTCCAGAGCCTACTAGTCACCGAGTTCCTAATAGGCAATTGTTCTATATCTGGTTTTGAGGAGAGCTTGTTTATATTATAATTAGAATTACGCCATGAGGGGGCGTCACATTGTGGAAATATCCTCGATGTACAAACGTGCAGCGTCAAAGGACCACATAAATGCTTACGGTAAACAAGAGAATTCAGGTGTGGTAGCAATGCTTCTGTCAAGATTCTCATGATTTTTATGTTGTCTGGGACTCTGGAACAATATTAACTGCTTGACTACTCGACATGTTTTAGTGCGTTATACTGGATACCCTTCATGGAGGCGCTCCTTGCCGCATGTAGTTGTAGCGACTCTTGCTTCATTTTTGTTTGGCTACCATCTTGGGTATGTATTCAATCATCACCACTCCATATATCATTTTTAGTGTTCCTTTATCCATTGTATTTTTCGAATTAATTTAATTAATTAGTCGTTTATCTTTGATGATGCAGTGTAGTTAATGAAACCTTAGAGAGTATTTCTTTAGACCTTGCCTTTAGTGGGAGTACGTTGGCGGAAGGTGATTACGGAAACATATATTTTAGGCACCATTTGATAACAATTTGGTTATTTGGTTTTTGAAATTGTACTTACTTTCTCACAATTTATATACCACCGTTTCGAAAACATTTAAATTTATAGTCAAATTCAAAAGAAGAAGATAAAAAAGAAAAGGAAAAAAACAAGTTTTTTTAAACCTACTTTTCTTTTTTGTTTTCAAAACTTGGTTTGTATTTTGAAAACATTCCTAAAAAGTAGATAACAAAACAAAGAAGCTCATGGATGGAAGTAGTATTTATAATCTTAATTTTAAAAAACCAAAAGAGTTGTCAAATGGGCCTTAGTACTTTTATTTGTGTTTTCTGAAAAAATTAAGAGCCATCTAATCTTTTCTTTGAATAAAGGTCTCGTAGTAAGTACATGTCTAGGTGGTGCCTTTCTTGGATCTCTATTCAGTGGCTGGATTGCAGACGGGGTAGGGCGTCGTAGAGCATTGCAGCTTTGTGCTTTACCCATGATAATTGGTGCATCAATGAGGTAAGAATTATGTGAAGCATGATCCTGAGTGATCCACTCCTGGAGCCACATTTGTTCTTGATATTTGGTGAAGAATCAACTGCTGTTTATTTACCGTATAGATTCTTGTACATTCTTTTTTAACTTTACAATTAATATATTTTTAACCTCATAAATATGTACTGGCTCATTCAGGTATTTTAATAATTTCTCCCAAGTTCAAGTTCCAAACATATCTAATCTTATTACTGTATCTATCATAAATTTATTCAGTTTCATTAGTAATTTTCTTTCTATGCACAAATATGATTGCAGTGCAGCCACAAAAAATCTCTGGGGAATGCTTCTTGGGAGGTTATTTGTTGGAACTGGGATGGGTCTTGGTCCAGCTGTTGCAGCACTTTATGTTTCTGAGGTACATAATATCCTGATAAATTTGTACAGTTCTCCATACTCTGGAATTAAAATCAAAACCTCACCTTCAGTTTTGCATTTCTTTTAGTTATTCCTTATTCATTTTGAGCAGGTATCACCATCTTATGTAAGAGGAACTTTTGGGAGCTTTACTCAGATTTCATCGTGTCTTGGTCTTTTGGGATCTCTATTTATGGGACTTCAAGCCAAGGGAATAATGGGTTGGTAAGTAATGTCCGAGAAAATGTGTGGTTGATGATGACACTAAAGTTTTTTTTTTTCATGTCTATCCTGAGTGGGCAGCTCTCAATTTCTCTATGAACGTCTGCTCATATCACATCTTTTCTGACTATAAGGTTTTCTCAGGTGGCGGGCTTGTTTTTGGGTATCGGTCATTCCTGCTGCTTTACTTGCCCTTTTGATGGAGTTTTCAGCAGAAAGTCCTCACTGGCTTTTCAAGGTCATAAACCCATGCATAATTTCAATTGCCTCTTGGGAAGTTTATCAACTAGTGTTTGAAAGTTCACTTTCTTCACTTGCTAGATTCTAAATTGGTTGAGTTCAAACCAAGTTTAAGGAATTGCAGGTCCTGTTTCTTTCCCCCAAACATGCACATATAAATTGCACATGGTTATATCATGGTATGGCTAAATGATATATCTAGTATTTGAGTCATTTTTCCAGAAATTCTTACTTCGTTAACCTTTTTTCTTCCCCTTATCTCTGCTTTCTTCCTTCTTGTTCATGTTGGTAAACATGTCAAGGTTTTCATATCTTCGTATCCTACTTCATTTCATTGCTAGTTGCTCTTTTTTTCCACTGGCATGGTTCAATCCGTCAATCAGTTCCATATGACCCCACAGGATGCAATACCATTAAAACTGCCTTCGTCATTATTATTCATGGTACTTAGAATTTCAGAATCACAGCAAATTTTTCTTTAGGATAAATTTAAGTTTTATAACCGAATTGAAATGATATTCTGTTTCTACAATTCTGTGTTGGTCCCTCATGAGCTCTATTGGATGAGTAACAAAATTGATGATCAAGCATCCCAGTTATATGCCACTGTATATTGTTTCATGCTCTCCTTTTCATAGACCATTTCTTCTTTATGTTCTGAAGTGATTTCTTACTAACTTTTCTGCATTTGTTTCAGAGTGGAAGAACTGCTGAAGCCGAGGCTGAATTTGAGAAGCTTTTGGGAGGGGCAGATGTAAAATATGCATATGCAGAATTGTCCAAGTCTGATAGAGGAGATGATGCTGGTGCAGTAAAGTTGTCAGAGTTATTCCATGGCCGCCATTTCAAAGGTAACATACAATGTAGTCACTGATCAATTAATAGTTTCTCACATACTTTGAACTCTTTATGAAACTCTTTTTTTTCTCTCTAAATTATTACATTTACATGTCAAATTTTGCAGTGGTTTTCATTGGTTCAACCCTTTTTGCTTTACAGCAGCTCTCTGGCATAAACGCTGTTTTCTATTTCTCTTCTTCTGTCTTCAAAAGTTTTGGCGTACCTTCAGATCGTGCAAATATTTGTATAGGAGTAGCAAACTTCTTAGGTGTGTTGGCTCTGACTGGGATCATCTTCCAGTTCCGCTATGAGATTATGCTGGTATATACTTTATTTTTCTTCATCCTTCAGGGTCAATGGTTGCAATGATACTGATGGATAAACTTGGAAGAAGGGTGCTGCTTCTTGGGAGTTTTTCAGGCATGGTAATTACTCTAGTACTTTTCCCGTAAAGAAGTCTCGTTGGTTTAGAAAGATATCTTGGTAGAAACTGAGAGACTAAATTTCAAAACTAAAACATTGTATTATATTTTTCCAGTTCTATTTCTTTTATATTGTATATGACATTTCTATTATAGGAAGTTCCTATAGGACCTTCTTTAAGTGTATTATGGAATCAGAACAAATGTATGGTTATGCTCTTTATAGCATCATTCGGTCCCAACTAAATGAGACTGATATAATTAAATTAGGTAAAACTAAAAAATCTATACAAATTTCTTTTTGGTGTACCTCTATTAGGTTTTACCTTCTACTTGCATTTGGTAATTTTTTCACATTGCGGTGTTTTGTTCCAGGTAGTGTCAATGGGCCTCCAAGTGGTTGGAGCAAGCTCATTTCCATCCAGCACCGAAGCATTCTATCTGTCTGCTGGTGGCATGTTACTGTGAGTAATTAACATCCTGATAGTCAAGCAAACTCGGATTGCCTAGCTATATGAACGAATGTAGGATGTTCCCTTGAGAACATTATTACCAAGTTTGTTTTGACTAGCACAAGATGAATTATGCAGGTTTGTTCTGACATTTTCTCTCGGTGCTGGTCCTGTTCCTAGTCTGCTACTCTCAGAAATATTTCCTAGTCGAATTCGGGCAAAAGCAATGGCATTTTGCATGTCGGTACATTGGGTACTATGTTTCAACCTGATATGACTTTGTTAGGATGTTCTTTATTTAATCTGCTGTGGTGCTTTGATCATTGCTTCCATATTTGACTTCTGTTTTACTTTCTAGGAATTGGAACAAAATTTGCTGGGGAAAACCCCCAACCTCCATGGAAGAAGCTGTTGTATAGATAAACTTGATCAACATAGTAAACTATTTATAAGATCAATAAAATTCTTATGTGATAAAATTCATGGGATCGGCTAAACATCTACACTAGTTTACTTTTTGTCCACAGAAACAGAATTGTTATTTCTTCTTGTAATAGAACTTCATTGGATGTTATGTTCTGGTTTGGTTTGTGCTTCCTTCACTGTTTATCGTCTTCTCTTCTCTCTTCCTTTCTTGTTTTGGAAATGAAGGAAAAAGAAACTTCGTAGATGTCTCACATTCTTGCTGGTTGGGACATGAACAGGTAATAAACTTTTTTGTCGGGTTACTCTTCCTACCATTACTGGAGCAAATAGGAGCCCAGATCCTGTACACAACGTTTGGTGCATTTTGCTTGATATCAGTGGTTTTTGTGAAGAGAAATGTAGTGGAAACAAAAGGAAAATCACTTCAGGAAATTGAAATGGCACTTCTTCCAGTAGAGTAGAGGTACTACTTGATATACTTAGATCAAATCATCCTCTTCTTTGTTTCGGCATAGAATATGACAAAAGACAATAGTTTCACCATAATTTGAACTCCTAATATTCCATCTTCATTTTATTCAGAATTTTTCTTTTAGAAACATTATGCAATATCCTGATATAGGTTTCAGTTGATCTTCCCATTCTTCTTTTCAGGGAGAAAACAGATAATCATCTTGCATATATTTAGCACAATCCCATGTACGAAGTGAGAATTTACAAGAGCATAGAACAACTTTGGAATTCAAAGCTTCAAGACCTTCATCCGGCCGCTTGCTAGAATGGTATCAATTCTCTTCAGGGTGCCTTACATTCTGACCTCTATTCAGGTCATTCATTCTTTATATATACACTTTTTTTTCCTTTTCTTTTCCTCATAATGAAAAGAAAGTGCAACAAATGCCACGGATCAAAGTTCAAAATTTTCTGTTCATTGATTATTTATGTAATTTGACCTCCTTAGCTTCGCAGCACTGATATCTATGAGTTCTCACAAGGCTGCATATTCATATAAAAAATATTTGTAACATGCATCCATTTGGTTTGAGTGAGAATGTGTTGCACTTCACATATCTTATCCAAAGATTTGAACCTTGGCTGAGATATGAGAAATTATTAAAATAATAATAATAATAAATTATTATTATTATTATTATTTCTTTCATGGGTCCAGTTACTATATCTCATATGACTTATTACTGATTGGGCTGATTTGAAGGGACAACTATTGGGTGGTTGCAGTGTAGCTTATTTTTTGTCATTACCTATTGTGCTGCTGTTGAGCCATCATTGTCCATGGATGTAGCCCTGATTTAATGTGGTCAGGATTTTGATTGAGATTTTGCTCTTTTCCAGATTCATTTTTTGTATTGGAATCTGTTTGAATGGCTTTGATCTGAAGATTGAAATATTCAAGGTTTTTTTTTTAAAAAAAAAAAAGAAAAAGAAAAATTTAGGTTGAAATGTCAAAATCAAAATGATTTAGAAGGAAATTAAATGTTGGTATCGTGAATCATTTTTACTACTGTGTTGATAGAATTTCAACATTTCAAAAAACAATTATGAAAATTCATTAGAATTACTCTAGGTTACATATTATATATTAGTTATTTTGTTAATTCTTTTAGTTTTTCTTTTGATGCTTTTACCATGTTTGGTTAAAATAAATGACATTTCTTCCCCCCTGATATCTACTGCTAGTTAAAAACACGTGCGGTACATTTGGTAAAAAAAATTTATATAAATTTTGAGGATGAAATTTGATTATTGAATATAACATTTTTCATTTATTTTAAATAGTAAACATTTAATATGATTTTACAAAATAATGAAAGAATCAATAGATAAAATTATATATAATATATATTTTTCCTTCCAGGTTAATTTACAACATATATATGAAATTTACAACATGTATATGAAAGGTGACCAAAATGGTTATATATATTGTACTATTTGTGTTGAGGTCGGGGATCAATTCTTCCACGTCACAAATGGTTAAAAATATAAATATGAAATGAGTTGATGTTAGTTGAAAATCTTTGTAATATAAATTGTATGATGAAATATAATATAAATTTGAATGAATATATATTTCATCAACTTTCAATTATCAATATTTGACATTAAATTTTAAAGTAAGAAAAGATAGAAAAAAAATAAATAGAAGATAGATGAATTAAATATGTGTATATATATAATTGCACTAAAAATTATATACTAACATATATAAATAAAAGTGACAATAAAATACATTATTGTATTATTATTTAATGAGGATTTTTTCAATGGATTAAATTATGAAGAAATAAATAAATAAACAAGTATTTTATATAAGAATTACGTATATTGAAATTTTATTAAAGAGGTAAATAAGTATTTAATTAAAAAAGAATAAACAAATTAAACATTCATTCTAAGAATACAATATAAAGAGCATACCTATAATGAGATTATGAAAAATGAAGGAAAAAGTTAGTTAGTTGGGATTTTCAAATTAAGAACAGAATTAAAAAAAAAATTAAAAAAAGATTAAACTATTTGCTATAGAAAATTTCCTAAATTTTCAAATGCATTCTCCATAGTCTCCTAACTTCTATAAAAGTCTACTATATGAATACCTTCCAACAAATTTGTGATAGCCAAATATGCAAAAAAAAAAAAAAAAAAAAAAAAAAAAATTCAAGCAAGAAACAATAAACCAAGTGCGAATTGCAATGTAATTATCGAATTTGCTCCAAGTTTCAATTATCGACGACTGAAGCAAAATTTGCCACAAAATTTTGTACAAATCATGGGTTGGTTTAATACACTCATATATTGCTCTTCTTTTTGTTATTCTTATTTAGTTATTTTGTGAGGGTTGATTGAAGTTGGGATAAAAAAACGATAACCATGGTCAACCGTGAAACAGTACATCCGATTTATTTATGAAATTTCTTTTTTTTTTTTTTTTTTATTTCGTTTTTCTTTTCACATCCAAAAAGAAATCTCATCCAATTTTATTTGATTTAACGAAGAGGATTTCTAAGGAAAAATTTTCACTTCAAAAAACTTCTCAAAATCACATTACTAATTTAGTCTACATTTTCAAGGCCTCATCTTGATTTAGTTCGATGTTTTCCTTCCAAATAACAAAATTTTTTAATCCTCACTATTTTTGGAATTTTTTTTTTAATCTAAAAACTTTTTGTTGCATCACGTTGACATTGTGAAAATTGATATATGACAATGAGATTATCAAATTCTTTATTTTTATAGGTAGATTGCATCCATACGATATAGTAGAAGAATTGTGTTATTTTTATTTGCAGTTATAGTGAGAAGTCGGTTTTATTTTTTCCACCCTTGTATAAAATGTGTCCCTACGTTTTTTTTTCAAAGAGTAAAAATAATTGTAAGGACAAAATAGGTATTACTAGAAAACATGAGGACAAAAAGGAAATGTAAAAATTCTCCCAAATCAACTAAAAAGCAAAAGTTGCATCAACCATTTATAGAACGAGTGAAATTTGTAAAGTCCATGCTTCGGTTCCGAGACAATTGTAATTTTGTAATTAGAGCTCTATTAAATAGATAAGCTAACCATGCTTCAATAGAAAAATTATTACAAAAAAATAAATAATAATATACTTAGACCCAATTTGGTAACCATTTCATTTTTTGTTTTTGTTTTTAAAAATTAAGTCCATGAACACTACTTCTACCTCCAAATTTCTTCATTTGTTGCCTATTTTTCACCCATGATTTAAAAAACCAAGTCAAATTTTGATAACTAAAAAAAGTTGTTTTTGTTTTTGAAATTTGACTAATAATTCAATTATTATACTTAAGAAAGATACAAATTATTATAAGAAATGTTGATGAAATAGACTTAATTTTCAAAAACAAAATCTAAAAACCAAATTATTACTCAATGAGACCCGAATGTCTTATTGGAGAGGACTAACGAGAGAATGATTTAAGGGACTTAGGATAAGCACAATGGTCAATGGTTATTCTACAAGGAAATCCATGGTTGAATTACAAGAGCAAACTCACAATTTATTATTATTATTATTTTTACTATTATTTTTAAACCATGCGAGATAAGAGAATATAATATAAACTTTATTATTATTATTATTATTATTCCTTTCTTGTGTGCACGTTGGAAGCAAGCATAATTTAGTAAGATCAAATAGATGATTTACTATAAGAGAGGTTTATAAATTCTTGTTTTTGGTAGTAGAGAATTATTTGACATACAAATATATTCTAAATTTAGTATATAAAATGTTTCATTGATATACGAGAATTTGAAGTAGAGTTGAACTAAAATTGCGTCTACTAGAGATATGAAGATGTTGGTTGTCTCAAACATTAAAAATATATTATCTCTTATAATCTAAACTAAGCAAAGAAAAATGTGACAGAAATTTAGGTGATTTAGATTCACCAATTACACTTTATCACAAAAATAGGTAAGAGATGGAAGAAGAATTTAAACGTGTTTATTCAAAAGAAAAGGAAAAAAATTAGCATTAACTCCTAATTAATTAATATGGAGAATATATGGATAGAACCAATATTTGGGGTAGGTTAAAGACCAGATGACTTAGAAAGTGCCATTGTAAGCTTGAGCCCAATAATCAGCTCCATTAATGTCACTTTGTACATGTTGTGTACAAGATACAGGTACTAAACAAAGCCCTCTACCCCTCAGGTCCTTTGCTTCTTCTTCTTCTTCCTCCTGTCCATAAAAACATATACTTTAAATAACTCCATACGATCCATTTCATAACTAATTTTAATTACGTCTATATTTTCATTTTCGAAAATTAAAACTTCCATTTAGTAATCATATCGATCTTTTTTTCTTTTTTTCTTTTTGGTTTTTACAGTTGAACTTATTAAAATTGGTAAGTTTTTTTTAAAAATTTGTTGTTTACGTTTTAGGGTATTCTCAAAATTCAAGCCAAGTTTCGGAAATTAAAAAAATTGTAATTATTTGATTAATTATTATTATTCTATTTTAGGAATTTAACTATAAATTAAAGATGAAACCTGTGGAAGAAAATATATCCTAACATATGCATTTAGGATCTTCTGTACATTATAAAAAATTAGGAGGTGTCTATGTATAGTACTCATATTGATTGGGAATCAATAATAAATGGCTATTTTTCAAATATAAGAAAATGAATTAAAATATTTAAAAATATAGTAAGATTTTACTGTCTATCTACGACAGACCGCAATAAACCGTAATAGACTAAAATATGTCTATTTGTGTTCTGATAAATACAGATAGTAGTCTATTGCTATCTATCGTAGATATACGGTGATATTTTACTATTATTTGTAAATATTTTCAACAATTTTGTGATTTAAAATAATTTTTCAATAAAAATAATTATCTTTGTACATTGTGATCCATTTTCTTATTTTTTCTGCATTTTTTTCCTCCCATTTTCTCAATTTCAAATGTCTTGTCTAAATGAATACCAAACTCAGTAATCTTTGAGAAGACAGATTTAAGAGTATCACATGTACTAAGCACATTCTAACAGGCAAAAGTTGAAAAAGGTACTCAACATTTGAAAGTCCTAATTTTTTATACTAAATACCTTTTAAATGTCTTTTTCAAATTTGAAACACTAAAATCATCCTAAAACGTTTCCACTTTGCAATTGTTGAACTAAAAAATATAGAGAGCTAACTTTCTTAAATATATTAAAGTCGATTTCCATTTTATGCCCTAGATTTAACTATATAGATAGAATAATATGCTTATAAAATCCTAAATATGATGATGAGAATGATGGGTGTGTAATTGATAATAAACACACCTGGGAAGGAGCTAGTTTTCTTTTCAGGCTATTGTCATTCAAGAGCTGCAATGGCCAAAAAAGAAACATATAACTAATATTATTTTAAAAAATAAAAAGATTCAATTTTTAGCAAGCCTTTAATTATTTAATGATTCCAAAACAATTAGGAAGTCACAAATAATGCTTTTGGGTAACTTTTAAATAATGATAAAGTTGTATATAAAGCTGAGAACCTTGTTCTTTCACTTCTTTCCTTTATGAATAAAATAGAATTTTTCTTTTTCCTTTTTGCCTTTTTGATATTTTAATCTTTTATTTTTAGATGCTTTCATCCTCTGATTTTATCTCTTTACTTAAAAATAATGATGGATCCAATAAAAACATACCTGACCAGGGTCTTCATCAAATACACAACTAATTCCATTATTTTCACCTTCAACTTCTCTCAAATAATTTCTCCCATCATTTAGTGTTCTCTTCAAAGTACACAAAAACATACTACTCATAATATAATTAGTTTCATATCTTTTCAATTAAGAGAATAATGGGATATTAGGGTTTGAATGGAAATGTTGAATTGGGTCAAAGTTTTCAACTTTTTTTTTTTTTTTAAAAAAAAATGGTAATGGAGAAAAAAATGTCAAATTGGGGTTTTGAAGAAAAGAAAAACTTACAAGTTGCTTCTTTTTCTTTGTGGATTTTGATGAATTGCCCAAATATGGAGAGATAAGTGCCTGAAATATATTCAACAAGTCTTTTTTTAAAAAATGAAACAAAAAAATAATAGAAAACTTGGAAGAAGAATCATTAAATTCACAAAATTTTGGACTGGCAATAATGACTTGTTTTCAATTAGGTTTAGAGAAAACTTGACCTCAATTTGACTCTGAAGGAATCTCACATACCCAATAGCCTCTGACAAGACAGAAGCAGTGTCAGTCTGCAAAAAAACACAGAAAAAAAGGGGGAAAAAAAACACCACAACATGGAGAAGTATTCTTTTGAGGTTATAAACAAGAAGAAAAAGGCCAATATGAACTCAAAGAAAACATATAGGATTTTTTTTCCTAAGGTATATTGAACTGAAGAAGAGATATCAGAGAATACCAAAAATCTTTCTTTAATTATACCTTTCCAAATGGAGAAACCAGCTGATGGAGAGTTGTGATTCTGTCCCCTACCTTCTCCTTTCTCACCTTATTACACAAAATAAGAAAATAATGAATTTCAATACAAAATTTGAGAAAAGAAAATTAATGTTTTAATCCCAATACCGATACAAAGAGTTCGTTTTTCCGTCATGTTTACCTTTATCGGAGGCTGGCCGGAAGTGGGCTGAACCCTAGCCTTCTTCCACACTCCCCCAGTGGTGGCTGTGCTAGCACACTTGATCATACAACACAATTTTAAAATTAAAAAAAAAAAAAAAATGAACAAGAGGGATGAGGAGATGTATCGGGATTGAAAAATTACCTCAGATGAATAATTGTGATCAAGGATTTGATTTTTGGAATGAAGTTTGTTGAAAGAGAAGTCCAAAATAGCATTATTACTATTGACAGAAGATTTGGAAGAAGAAGTAGTAGTAGTAGGTGGTCTTGTTCTTATTAAAGCTGATGAAGAAGAAGATGATGATGATAATTCTTTTTCATTATTATTATTCCATAAAAATCCCAAACTCTTACTATTTTGTGAACAACTAATTTCTTGCTTCAGCTCATGATCATGATTATCATTATCATCATGATCATCAACTCCAAATCTTGAAAATGGAATCAATATTTTCCCCTCCAAATTTTCCAACTTTTTTGGTTGAAATTGATTATTCAAACCCAACCTATCTTGATCAAGATCCCCATCTTGCAATCCACCTCTGAAAACAAAAATCATAAACAAGTAGGGAAAAACTTTAAAATTTCATAAAAATGGTAGAGGAAAATAATAGAGGGGGAAATTGAAATATTTACAAAATTAGTTGGCTCCATGATTGTGAATTGTGATCTTGATGATGATGATAAGCCATGGAACTCAAAGGAAGTGAAGATGATCCAACAACAAACTGAGGAGAATTAGGTGGAAACATGTTCCACCAATTACTAGGGTTCCCACTCATCATTTGCTACAAGAAATAATTTCTCTTGTAAAAATATATCACCTTTTCTTCAGTTTATGCTTTCAAAGAGAATCAAACCCACCTGAAAAAAAAAAAAAAAAAAAAAGGAAAAAGAGAAAAGAGAATTAGGAAAGAGAACAACTTTACTTTGTGTTGCTTTCTATCCACACTTTGTCATATATATTTCCCTTGTAAATATATGCATCCAAATTAAACAAAACCCTAATTAGCTAAAAAACCCTTTAGATTTCTATTTTTTTCTTTGAATTCTCAAAAGGATTGAAAGATTTGAAGGAAACTTGTTAAATCTTTATTATAATATCTTCTCCTCTTCATTAATTTCCATATAATATCTTTTGCCTTTGCTTTTCTATAAAGTTATAGCCTCAAAAAGCTGGTGGGCTGTTTTTCCAGGTCAATAAATTTGATGGTTTTTTTTTCCCTTTAGGAGCTAAAATGAGAAGCTTGAAGATTTTTGGGTTTTTTTTTTGGTACTATGTTGTTGGTTGCTAAATATATTTTTATTTCCTTATATGGTTGGAAGTTCTTAAATTTTGTACCTTAAATGTGTTTTAGCTTCAATTTTAATGTTTTAATTTAACCCTCACTGTGGGTGAATTTTAACATTAGCTAATGATGAATATAGATATTTTAGTGAATTGGTAGAAATTTAGAGGAGAAAAAGTTAAATTAAAGTAGTGGTCATCTGTCTAAGAGATTAAAATTTTTAATTTGGCTTCCGAATTTTTAAGAACTTGGTAAATTTTGAGCTCTCTTCTCTTAGATTTTTTTTTTTTTTTTTAATAGAGTACTAGAAAAAGTTAGAATCCGTAAGTGTATAATCAGGATATCTCAACTAGGTTGACATCTCCATAGTCCTCTCATTATATCCTAGAGGATAGCAAATTTCCATTCGATAAATGTCCTTTTGTCTCCTCTAAATCTTCACCGACTCTCAAATTTACCATGTCAATATAAACTTAGATCAATATGATTTACTAATTAAATTATTGAAGATTTTAAGTCAAAAAGTAAGATACTAAATTGAAAAAAAGAAAAAAAGAAAACAAGTACCCAGAATGTTAGGGACTTATAATATATATAGGGTTGTTTTTAAATATAAAAAAATAAATCAAAATATTTACAAGATATAGCAAAATGTTAGAACTATCAATGACTGACGCTACTAGACATTTCTGATAGAAGTCTATCAGTGTCTATAGCATTTACCATTGATAGTTCTAAAATTTTACTATATTTTATAAATATTTTCAATAATTTTCCATATATATATTCAATTAGTCTAATATATTTGAGATTGCCTTTTTAAAGACAGTTTTCACGAATTAAAAAAAATGTAATTCTAATTTTTTTTTTTTTGTCAATATATAATATGTGTTTTAATCCGTTAATTAGACTCAGATTAGTTCCGATTAAGTTAGTATTGACAGCTAGTTAAGGGAAAAAAATTATATTTTTAAAAAAATTTAGAATACCATTATATGTTAGGGTTTGGTACGTAAGCATATGGTTTATGTATTAGCAATATATTTGTGTAATAATTCACACATGAAATTAGAATATAATATATGGTGCAAGATCTAAGTGGGTTAATAAAATAATGAAAGGAAGACAAATAGAAGACAATGGCTGGGAATGTCCTTGAAATTGGTGAACTGCAACCCTACATTGTACACCTACTACTATATATATATATATATATATATGCTTTGTTATTCACATTTTGGATCTATTGAAATTTTATTCAATTTAAATATTTCAGACTTGATCCAAACAAAAATAAAAATATTCATTTTACTTTAAATAATACATACACTCATTTTTATGCATCTCAATTTCATTATACAGGTAAAAAAGAAAGATTTAAAATATTTTTAAAAATAAGTAAAAAAAAATTATATTTTTCTGTATAAAAATGTGTGTAGTCTGAAATGTACCTAAGTCTTTTTTCTTTTAGTTTAATCTCGATTTGAATGGTTAGTTTCAATTTAATTTATTACCCCTCACATTATTTTTTAAAAAAATAATAAAAATAAAAAATCTCAAAATTTCTATGAATTTCTAGGGACCTAAATTTTAAGTAGTTTTTCTTAATGCAAATTCTATATCTGTCTAGTGTGTTATACGAATTTGTCTATGTTATCTCTAAAATCGGTAAAAGAAAAAGAAATATCTATACAATTAAAAATGACATGATGACCATTATTTATTATTTGTTCGTACATAAAACATCAATTTGATTATTTTTAGAAAGATTTAAAGTTTCAACTTAAAAAAATGTAGTATTGTTTAATTTTGCTCACTTACAAAAAGAATTATTATTGTTCATATCAATAAATTAAAAAATTATCTGTATATATGATGAATTTCATTGATTAAGTTCATTACACATTTGTATTTTATATTATATTAAAAGGAAAGTAATTCAAAGAAATGATGTGGGTTATCTTTCTACTTTTTAATGATAGAAATCGCCAAAGATTGAAGTGCAAAAGAACATTTTTTTCAAAAGTAATTGCCCCGTTCATATCACAAGTTATAAGTTATAAGAAACTGATTAAAATTCAAAGTTATATTTAATACTTAAATTAAGGATTTTTTTAGATTGATTAGAGAAAAAAAAATATTTTTTTAAAAAGAAATTTTTATTTAAATTATTTTGATAAAAATTATTTAAAAAATATAATTTAAAAATGTTTCAAAAACTATCTTGAGAGGTTGAGCAAATAGTTTATTTTCTAAAATTATTTATTTTCAAAATTAAACACTTGAAAAGTTAAACTAAACATAACCTAAGTTTAAATGTTATTTTGGCTTTGTACGCTTTGAGTTTTATTTCATTTTGGTCCATATATTTTTAAATAATTCAAATAATGTCCAATTTTAGTACATGTACTTTAAATAAATCTTACCATTAGTTTATTGTTAAAGAAAACTAAATAGTCACTATTAACATTTCCTTGATAGATTTTGAAAATTTAGTTACATAGTACTTTTCTGATATGAAAATTACTTCTAATATTTAACCAATTTCTATAAAATAATACTAATGACGATAATAACTACTTTGAAGAACTAAATTTTACATTTGTAGAAAGTAAAGGGATTAGAATGAACAACTGAAAGTATAAGAATTAAAATATAATGAAATCCAAAGTACAAGTACCAAAATGATATTTTAGCCATAAATTAATTTTTAAAAATTTTGAAATTTTCAAAGAGTTTTAAGACACATATTAATCGTTTAGAGACGTATAAGATATTTTTGAAAATATATGGATGAAATGGATATAAATCTCAATGGTCAGTGAAAATGGCTTAAGCTAGCCTTAAACAAAAAAAACTTCATTACAAAATGGCATGTTTCCTAAAAGGTAATTTTTCTTACCTTTTTGAAGGGTGAAATTATATTTTCACCATTGGGTTACAGAAACATCAAATGTTGAGAAAAATTCTCCCTCCCTCTTTCATCTCTATCTTCTTTTGATCGAGTATTTACCAATGCAACCATTGGACATATCCTAGTGTTTGCCAACATAAGCTTGTTCTACCTAAATGACCCCATAAATAAACTCTATCACAGGCTACGTAGCCATATGAAATTATCAAATTGACTTAAAAAGACAAAATTTTTTGCATTCTAGTGAACTTTAATAACTTGAAAACCATTTTAAAGATTGCAACAAGAATGATTCATTATATAATCACTACAAAACTTTGATATTTTGTAACATACACTACAAGAAAAGGGAGTTTAATGACAAATTTTTAACAGTGCGTGCAAATTTTGTCACTAAAGGTTAATTTATAACAATGTTTTGTAAAAATGTCACTAAAGGTTTATTTATAGCAACGTTTTGTAAAAATGTCACAAAAAGTTCATTATTAGCAACATATCTTAAATCTGCGTCAATAAAAGAATTAACAGCATACCCACCAACGCCACTAAATATTAAAACTTTTTAGCAACACATTAAGATGTTACTAAATATATATATTATTATTAAAAATATATAGTAAAAGTTTGTGGCTTTTTCCTCTCTTCTTTCCCCCAATTGTTCGATACTCATTCCCTTTCCTTCTCCCCTCTATTCCTTCCCTCCCTCTTAACTCACGCATCACCGTCGAGACAAATGGAGATTTCTGCTCACCGCCAACAACGGACGCTATTGCTCACCACCATAAAGAACCTGCTGCGAACCCACGGGACAAAAGGCCTGCTACGCGAAAATGGAACTCCTTGCTGCAAAAGGTTACTGTTAATAGCGCCCGCTAAATGCACCACTAAAACCTTTAGCTACGTAACAACAGCGACATTTACAATGACGCGCTTTTACACATTGCTAATACCTTTAGTGACATTTTTTGGCTTTCAGCAACGTTTTTTGTGTGCCACTAGAACTAACTTTTCTTGTATTGATAATACTTGTATTGTAATTTTTAAGTAAACAAAAAAATTAGGATGAAAATGAAGCCAAACATCAAAAGGAAGAAGGTGGAAGAAAACATGCGAAATTACATCAATGAATTAATCACCTTAAGTAATTTGGTTTGCCTTGATTTTTCTTTATATAGGCACTTTTTGGTAGTTTTTTTTTTCAAATTTTCATATAACTTTGCAATTTGTTTGATGGAATCATATATATATTGATATATTTTTATTTTTATATGTATGAATACGTGAATGGATGGATTAACTCTATAACCACTTCCACCCAAACAAACGTTTCATGTTGACATCAGTTGCACCTATTAAATTTAAAAGACACGTTTGAACATTCACGTCCTATTGACAAAATACAAAATAGCTTAAACGATATGTATATTCAAACAGTTGCATCTTATAAACAAATGACAAAATAGTCAATTATCAATAATGTAGGAACAAAAAAGGAAAAATTCTTCCTTCCTAGCTTCTTTTATATATATATACATATATATAGTATAGATTCATCACATTCTATGATGTTCACCCATTATCGATTTATGCACCAATATTAATCCCAATGTTTTCTTTCTTCTTCTTCTTCTTCTTTCTTTTTCCTTTTTTTTTTTTTTTTTTCATTGATTGGTATCACGAATGAGGGATTCTTAATTGAATTTAATGAATAGATTTCCCTTTCTTGATGCAACCTTTTTATACATTTTTATTTAAATCAAACTAACAAATTTCTCTTCTTTGATGCACTCCTTTTATGCAGGAGTCTTTTCTTTTAGGGATTTAAAAGTGTGAAACCCTACCATGGATATGGGTACTTTTGTCACAATAAAATTAAAATATCCAATTAAAAAATATATTTATTGGTCCTTAAAATTTGAATCTTATTTTATTTTAATCCCTAAACTTTCAAAAGTGTTTATTTTAAACACCATTCACGGCCTATTTTCATTCTCTTCCCCGCCCGAGAAGGTGGATCAAAGAAAGGTAGTTTGCTTCTCTCCTGGATGGATGGCGAGTTATATAATGGTCGGCCTTCCTACCAAGATGCCTCCTTGGTCGAAGTGCCCCTTTACTAGAACTAGTAAGGGCACAGGAAGCAAAAAAACTTGCGTGAAGGACGTTTTCTTCTCCGCCTTCTCCTCTCAAAAGACCAAGGGAGAGACAGCATCCTTTTCCTTCGGTAGGCTGGTCAAACAAAAACAAGGCGCAATGGGCTCTCCCTCCTCTCCAACTTTTAAAAAAATGTTTATTTTATTTAGCATCTGCCGTTAGGATTCCATTAACTTTTTAAACGAAGGTTGAGATGACTTTTATTTATTTTTCAGCTATAAATCTTTTATGTCAAAAAAAAAAAGAGTATATTTTTCATATATTTTTAACTATCAATGATTTAGGTTCTATTGTTTTTAATGTCAACAAAAAAAAAATGCTATAAGCCCTATTGGTTTTTTTTTTTTTCAATTGAAATCTCCAAGCAAATCAAAAGAAAATAGAGTAGAATAAAAATATAGTAGAACTGGCATATTAGTGTAGAAGTTTGGTAAAGATCTATCCGTTTTTCATGTAAAAGGTTTTTTCTCAATCATTAATATTTTTATTTTCTATGTATTCTTCTCCACTCTATGTTATGAGAATTTTTAAATCCAAGAATAAAATATCTCATGACAAGATAAAATAAACAAAGAAAATGCAAATAAATGCAACCCATATAGAAAATAAAACTCTAAAAGATTGCAAATAAATATTATCTCAATGAATCACATAACTAAAAAAAAAATGAAGGGATTAAGAGGCACAAAGAAAAGTACCTCAATGAACACTAAAATTTGGAAGACAAAGTGAATGACTAAAATCTAAAAAGCAAAGTGACGGTTACATTCTTCATAAAAAACCAATTTACCCTCTAATTCGAATTCAAGATCCTAGATCTTTTAGGGTGAACTTATTTTCCATCCTAGTCAATAAATATAGACCACATCAACCTTATGTTAAAAAGTTAATAAAATCCTAACGGGGGACCAAAATAAGCCTTTTTTAAAAATTCAGAGACTAAAATAAACAATTTTTTAAAAGTTCATGGATTAAATAAACATTTTTTAAAACTTAGAGATCAAAATAAAATATGATTCAAAGTTCATTGACCAAAATAAGATTTAAACCTATATATATTATAAAATAAAGGGACCTTTTTAAATATAAAAAATATTTAAAAGTATTTACATTTTATAGCAAAAAGTACAAAACACTTTTGAAACTTTTTGCTATAAAACATAAATATTTTTGAAAATTTTCTATTTATAAAAATTTCTCTAAAATAAATAGCACGTTCAACTATTTTTCGAGTTTACTATATAAATTTAGTTATAAATTAGCAACCAAATCTTATTAAACTTATTTTAAAGAGAAAAATGTTCCTTTATTAATTTAAATTTAACATTTTTTAAAGATTTTTTCCAAAAATATCTATCAACATCAACATTTCACCGATATATCTATCAACATTTTCTCAATATATCTAAAAGTCATAAAAGTAAATTATCACAAAAGAGCAAAAAAATAAAAATAAAAAAAATAGGGGACTCTTCCACGAGAAAGTGATGGTCTAATCCCTGAGCAAAAGTTTAAACAAGCGTGGAAAGTGCAATACTATCATTATTACAGTCTATGAAAGTTCAATCACTGTCCCCACTATTTCAAACATCATCAATCCAGTCTTATCAATTTCTTGATGATTACACTCGTTTCAACATATATATATATATAAATTAAAGGCCACAGAAACTTTCCAGGGTAAAATTTTGCAGGGTAAAGAAAGAAGCATATTATTTCCTCTTTGTAACTTCTTCTGCAGGGTAATTTAATCACAAAGTAATCAGTGAGTACCTAAACTACAGATGTACTAAGGAAACTAAAAAAGAATGAGCCTACTAGGCTACTGCACAATACAAAGATATGCTTTTCCAGGGAATTTGATTCTCTGTTAGCATGTGATGATGCTTCAAGCAAAAAATAAATAAAAATTTAATGCAACATTGAAGCAATTTTTCTTTTTCTTATTAATATCACTATACTTGGAATTGTATTTGCTCCCTCTGCCTAGGGCGCAATCACCGTTTAAGATTTGTAGTAGTACCTTCAACATGCCGCTGCATCGCCACCACAGGCTCGCTGCATCTGGAACATCTAAATGATTGAGCTGCCATGCATCGCGTCCGGAGGCAATAATAACAGTATCTGGCAAAGAGAAAAAAAACATAAAATAGACGTTACTAATACTTTCTCCCTCTCATCCCTAATTTACACAATTATACTGACATGAAATCCAGCTAGCTATCTTTGTGACTTGTGAGTACTTCTACGAGTGTTGATCGACAGTTACATCAGAATCTTAAATCTTCTATTCTTCTTTTGAATTTCAATTTGTGGACTTTGAGAAGCTTGGATTGTCAAACACGTGGGTAAATCAAAATCATTGGAGAAAGATACTGATTCTGAATTAGGCTTGTTTGTCGTACCTCTATTTTAAACATATAATTGTATGCTCCTACTTGATTTTGGATTTTTTATTTTACAATGGAACTTTGCGTTAGACATTGAATTATTTAAATTCTGTTTATGTGGTTAGCATACAACTACAGCAACCAACATTCTTATGTTTACAAAATTTACTTTATTACCCTAGTGAAGAGAAAATTTTGAGTATTTGATTGAAAACTGTAATATGTATGTCCTTCCAGTATCCTACGTCTTTGGAATAAACACATCTAATTCTGTCATTTCGCTTGTGCCTCTTTATATGACAAATAGACGAATAGATGTTTTTTGGTTTAAAAATAGAATGGTTCATAAAAGCGCCTGACCTGTGTTGACAAGGCAGAGCCAGAAATGGAATTGTAGGACTTGCCAAACAAATTGGACAAGCACTGTCATCCTCGGCTGAGCTTGTGGACTTCTCCTTAGAAAATGGACGAAGAAAGTTTCTTATAGAGGAAGAATTTAGAAGAGGAAGTAGCAACAGCAACATCTCCTGTCATCAGCACAAAAAGTTAAAACACTTCAGGACAAATGCTCCCTACTATGGATAATAATTTTATATTGGATAAATTGCAATTGGCAGAATTTTTAGGATAATCCCAAGTGTATAACAACATTTTAAAAAAATTGTAAAGTCTATCGACGATAGACTTTTATCGCTAGCAGTATGGTCTATCCCTAATAGACTCCTACCAACGATATGGTCCTATCATTGCTGGACGATCTAAATTTTTTCATGTTTGTAATTTTTTTTTTTACATTATGCTATATCTACTAATACTTTGGACTTGATTACTATATTTACAATTGTCCCTTTTATAATTAGCTAGCATTGGGCAAAGAAAATTGAAACCCTTCTTCCCACATTCACGCATGCATGCATAAACTAGACAACATTTTTTATTTTTTTTGGTAAAATGAACTACTTGAAACTAAGAGTACGTTTAAATTCTATCTAGATGATACTGTTTGTCAGTCAAACATACAGTTCTTCCATGCTAGACTTAAAACAGGACACTATCAGATAATATGTATCACGCCAGAATTGAAATAGAATTCTACTTCTAGAGAAAATAGAAGAGGCTGAGCTAATCATCGTATGGTTAAGAATAATAATACATTCCAAGAAATAAAATACATTGCTGAAAATTTCAAATGAGGAAAGAAGTGTGACATTTATTTATTCTTTTTTAATACAACAATTACGGGGTGGGGGATTGATTGAACCTCCGGAGGTCGGAGTGCATGCCAATATCAAGAAGTGTGACAATTAGTTCTAAGCCAAAATGATTTCTGATGCTTCTGCAACCAACTATAATGGAGAGAAAAACTTACCGAGAATTCATTCCAGACTAACTGGCGATTCATATACTCAAAGCTTACAGCCCTGTTCATATTAGGACTCCCATAAACAAGCCTGGCTCTGAGAACCCTTTCCACAAGATTTCTATACCTGCACCACACCTAAAAATAAGATGTTGCAGGACGAGTTGACCAAGAAGGTAAATTACTCCTTATCAATTATCATAGACAAACCACCACTTTATATCTGAGTCCCACAACACAAATACTTGAACGATTTAATACAACTGAGTGACAAGCATATGAGAAAACCAACATCAACGAAAGCTTCAGCAATATGATTGCAGAAATATTTGAACTGTCTCAACAACTGTTGTAGATAGAGTGAAAAGTAAAGCAGCCAAATGTATCCACAAAATGCTAATTCAGACTTGAACAAAATGACTCAATGGTCCCGATTCTATCCCAGAGAAATTGAAAAGAAGCCCAACATGTCCTTTGACTGATAAATAAATGAAGCATTCTCTCTCTAGTCCCAACTGACAGAAACTTGTATATTATTAACGGAAAAATAATTTCCTTTTTTCAATGCAAAGCAGAACGTAATAAATGAAGAGAAGTGACTTGGCCCTGATAAGTATGTTTTTTTTACTTGGGCAGAACCCTTTCAAAATGCCTTGTTAGCAATAATTCCACACAAATAATTACTTCAAGCTGTTGGAGTGGAAGTGTCCATTGAAAAGTTCAACTTATCAGATGAAAAAAAACCTACCTTCCTGTGTAAAGAAATATGAGCAAGTTGCCAAAGGCAGCAGCTTTGTATATTCCTTCAATGCGCTGTATCAAAAGCCATGCTCGCCTAGCCAATGATCTCTGAACAAAATACAGGGTTACATTCGACAAACATCCACAGCAAAACTAAAAGGTTGTCCACGTGGTAGGGGTGGTGAGTTTTTGAAGACCAGTACCTGCTCTGAATCTCCCCATCTACGGAAAGCAGAAAATGATTGTAATCGAGTCCAAATGTATTGGCCGCCCACAGAAGCCACGCAATACCAAATCTTTTGAGCAACTGTGAGGCCAGGTCCTTCTAGACCAGTTCTAACTGTATTGCAAAAGAAGTCCAGAGCCAGGAGAAGATCAAGTAGTTTAGCAAAAATTGATTGATGTTTTGATGAAAGGATCTAGTAGCTGACTACCATATTTCTATGAAGTTTTAATAACAGCATTTCAATGGTTGCTTGAATTATAATTCTAAGAACTTCAAACTGAATTTACAATTATTTATCTTAAAATGTCAAGTTTGGATAAATCTGATAACAATCGGTTAAAAAAAAGCAACTAATCAGGAGCTGTTTAGACCACCTTACCTTTTCCTGGAATCTCCATTGCACGTTCATCTCGATACCGCAAATTCATGAGCGCAATTCCTGGTGTCGGCTTATCTACCCAAATTGAAAAGCGCCAAATAAGGAACTCCAGAAAAGCATCAAGCTCTGCTTCATATTGAAACAACATTCCTGGCTAATCCATCAAAGTAGAAGAAAATACTGAATGACGCCTAAATAACTTTATAATCCAAGTATTTACATTTCGAAGTCAGAATAACGAGCAACAAATACCTTCATCAAAGCAAAAACCTTAACTAGCTGTTCTTTCAACATGGCCGACATTTCAATATCTAGCCGTGCTGCATCCACTTGATTAACTTTCGATATCGAAATAGGAATTGGCAACTACAGAATACACATGGAGAAAACAAAGCTCAGATATATAGAAAGGAATTTCCCAACCATATCTCAGAAGTGATCATCGGTAAAGCTATTAATTATGAAAAAAGCTCAAATATATACAAAGAAATGAATGGATACGAGACATACACCAGAGAGTGGAGAGAGATAAAATTAGGTTAAGGGCGAGAGAGAGAAATAGAGAGATGAAGGTACCAGGTGAGAGTGGGCGAGAGACTTCCAGCGAGGAAGTAGTCGCTGAGAAGCAAGAGTCCATGCATCTTCAGGAGGTGGTGGAAGATTGGAGTTGCTGGTGGAAGACGGGGAAGCAGAAGAGGAGCTAGAGGAAGCTGCTGCTAGGGCTTCTAAGACCATGACAAATTGATGGGTTACAGAAGAAGAAGAAGAAGAAGCTCCGTTATGTTCGGCAATGGCAGAAGAGGAACTGTAGAAGAAAAAGAAGAGTGATTGACGAAGAGCGAGGCCAAACGCGGAGCAACCGCTACCTCATCAATCAGCTCCGTTTGGGTCTGTGTGCCCTTTTCTTTTTGGGCAACAGAAATTGGATCTTCTGCCCCAACACCGTCCAATTTTTGTATCGCTTACCCATATTTTTTTTTTGGAAAAAAATGAAATTTCCTCCGCTTTTTTAAAGCCAGATTTTTTTTTTTTTACACTTTCTTGATATCAAATTCAAATAAAATTACTAAAATGAAATTGCATATATACAAAATCCATTTCGCTCTCGCTCCCTCTTTCTTTTCGTATTTACAGATCACTCTTCTCTCTACTTTCTCATAACTTCACTTTACAACACAAATTAAAATTGGCCCTGTATTGATCTTACCGGAGTTGTTTATGTGGACTCGTCGTGCCAAAGAAACTGTGATCGTATTGGAGAAAAAGAACATGCGAAAGAAGAGAAGAAAAAGAAGAAGATGGGAAGAAGAAGAGAAAAAAGAAGAAGAAAAAATACTAGGAACTCAGTAGCATCGGAGAAGAAAAAATATATCAAGAAAATAGGACATTCGTAACTTCACGCGGTCATGGCATCAACATAACGTCAATTTACCATTTTCTCATATACAGAAAATTGCATATATAAAAAATTGTTCTCGTTCTCGTTCTCTCTTCCTTTTCTCATTCACAGATCACTCTTATCTCTCACTCTCTCATAACTTCACTTTACAATACAAATTGAAGTTGGTCGTACCACAATTACGTATGTGGACTTGTTGTGGCAAAGAAACTGTGGTCTATAGGAGAAAAAGAAGAACATGCGAAAAAGGAGAAAAAAAAAAGAAAAAGATGCGAAAAAGAAGGGAAAAATGATGAAGAAGAAATACTAGGAACTCAATAGCATTGGAGAAGAAGAAAAAAATAATATCAAGAAAAGGACATTCATAACTTCACGTGCTCATGACATCAGCCAGAGGTCAATTTATCATTTTCTTAATTACTTTCCAAAATTAAATAAATCTCGCAAATTTTTTTTTCCCCTAATTTAACAAATAAGAAAGTGGCCAACTCTTTTTTAGGTAATTCTTAATTCAGTTTTTTTAATGTAAATTTAATAATGATTTTTTAAAAATTTACGATTTTATCTTTAGCATTCTAAAAGGGACCAGTTGCAGCCTTATTAAAAAAAATTATTAAAATTAGGCTATAACCTCAATTATATGCATTTTCCAAAAATGGAAAAATACATAAGTCTAGCCCAATTTTACTAATGAAATAATTAGTCAAAGTTAAAAATACACCTACGATTGAAAATCTCTTCATGCCTAACTTCCTTCCTTTGTCATCACAAAACATTAAGGTTTGCTGCAACTGATTCCTTCTTATTCAATGGAATCTTCTTCGATTTCTTCTTAATTCTGCTACAATTTGTTCTTCACTTTGCTTTGATTTCTTCCTCTTTCAATTTTCTTGTTTAGAGTTATTGTTTTTGCTTCAAGTTGCAAAGAAGAATGAGGTGAGAATTTTCGATTTTTAAATTTATACCTGAAACTTCATTCTTCTCATTTCCTACATGTATTTAAATTTGTTTTTGAGATCCTTAATGATTCTTTGATTGCATTAGCTAGAAATTAAATTAAGTTAAGATATATGTTTTTCCTAAAATAGTTCACATGCATTGTCTTGATTTAATTATTTTTCCTCCATTTATAGTTTTTTTACTGGTAATTGAGCTAAGTTAAGATAGATGTGTATTGAGTTGGAATGAAGTTTGATGTAATTATACCATGCCAATGTCTTTTTCTCCTTACTATTTTTAGTTCACAAACTAATGAGATTAAAAAGATAAAAATAAAATAAAATGGATATTGAACCATTGATTTTAATGCGAATGATATTTTAGATGCCCTAATTTATTGTATTTTTTCTCTATAATTCTCAACATTGTAAACATTATATATTTATATGTTTGTCTCACTGGAGTATTGTTGGGAATGTCCTAAACTCGTAGTTCGTAAATATTGTTAACACATTCTATTTATTAATAAAAATATTGTTGAGTATTTTATTCAATAAATTGTTGTTGATATTGCATTCTTTTATGAAAATCTAATAAACATATCCATGGCTATAATATGAATACTTTAACTTTACATGGCGACGTAAAAGAGGATCAAGTTTTAGTATATAGCCAAAAATGATCTATAAGTATATAGATGAGATTGGATGCCTCATCCTGATGACACTATTGGATACGACCCATTTTGTATATTGATACAAATGATGTGATCTAAAAATCATTCATGTAAAGACATGTGAGTGAGGGCATCTTGTGCAATGAGTTTGCATCAGACCGGACCTCGAAATAGGCACTTTTCTTTATAAAATCGTTTACTGTTAAAACTGACTATTTCAAACTCAATGACCTAAGGTAACTCAATCTTAATCCTGAGCTAACTATGAACTCCTGTTTATTTGAGATTATCCTTTGATCTATATAAGTGAGAGTAATCCAACAACACTACTCAATAATCCTCCCATTTTGGGGATAAGACGGGATAGATAGATAGGGACATAACTTTATAATATGGAATTCACTCCTACCCAACTTAGGGTTAGCAGATAGGTTGTTCTCTTAAGCGTTGATGCCTAGTCTTGAACAACGGGGCCTTGCCCTCTCATGATAGAGAGGGTTATGATTTATAAGTTGGACTATAAATCAATTGTTCAATGGAGGGTCAATAGGAGCATAAGGAGCAAGATATATTTATAGGGGTAAAACGGTAATCTTTGACCCAACTGTAAATATGAACAACCTGTGAATGATCGACTTACCAAATATGGTTAAAATAGATAGAAATACATCTACAGTGAGGAAAGTGTAACTATCGAGCTATAGTGGTATGTCTTGATAGTTAACGAATAGTGATTAATCCGGCTTAAAGAGTTTAACCGATTAATTGCAAATCGTTGGAGCTCATGATCTGTAGGTCCATAAGGTCCCTCTACTAGCTCGTAAATCGGATTAGTAAATTGAGTAATCTTTATGAGATTTGAAATTAGGGTTTAGAATTTGAAATGTTCAAATTCAATTAGGGTTTCTATTAATTGTATTTGATACAATTGAAATGTTTAATTTTATCGAAATTAAACAAAATTGGAGAATCAATTAATGTTTAAATTATGATTTAAATATTAATTACATGAAATTAAATTCATTGTAGTGAAATTGGTGTCTTAGTAATTTAATATTAGATATTAAATTAATAAGATTAATTAAAAAGTTTAATTAATTAGTTTTATCTAAAAATTAATTAATTGAATTAATTTTTATAAAATTGATAAACTAAATTAGTTTATTTATTAAATTGATTTTAGAAATCAATTTTGAAAATTCAATTTGAAAAACAAAAGGGAAATTCCAAAAGTTGAAAATCTCCACTAAAGGTGCAAGCACCTTGTTCATCCAATTCCACTCAATCTCCATTAATTTCATGAAGAAAGAGTTGACCTTCATGCAACATTTGTGATTGAATGTTAAAAGCTTTATAAATTGGAGTGTTAGGCTAAATGATTAGCCATGTATTCAGAATTTCTACCAAAATTCTGCGGAATTTGAAACTCTCAAGACACCTTCTTCAAGTCCTTCAAATTCAGCTCAATTTATTGTTTCCACCACATAATCCTTACAAATAATAGTAGAGAAGATCTTTGTGGTGGTCTATTGAAGATTGAAGCAGCATTTCGTGGAACTCAGGTGGTTTTAAAGAAGATTTATCAAAGGTATTGTGTTCAGCAAACCCTCTTGTGAAATAATTTTTCTAAAGTATGTTTTAAACTCAAATTAAATGTAATTAGAGTATTTATTGATTCTGATTTTTTTCGCTACATATTAGTTTACTCCATCATGCCTAATGCCAGGCACACGGACGCTCGTCAGCACATATGACCATACGACTGAGCGCCCCAGCGCACGCTTGCGTGCATCCTACCGTCCAACCCTTGCACATGCAATTGCCCAACGCATGCTTAGCCCATGCGACGCCCAACGCTGCATCCTACCCACCCTGTGTGAAGCCTGGTGCCCAACAGCGTCCAGCTGCGCACAACAACACCTACCTTGCAGCCACAATGCCCATCAGCCTGCAAAATTGTTGGGTTTTATGTCCTAAACTCGCAGTTTGTAAAATGATAAACATTTTCTATAGTCAATAAACTTGTTATTGATTTTATAAATTGTATGCATGAAAGTCTAAATCCAATAAACTAAGACCCATGACTATTACATGAGTATTTGAACTTTATGTGGAGACATAAGAGTGGATTAGGTTCGAGTAAATAGTCAAAATGATCTATAGTACATGAATAAGGTTGGGTACCTTATTCTGGTAATACTATTGGATGTGGCCTACTTTGTAGTTGTTACAAAGAGTTGAAAACTGCTACATACGAAGTGATCCTAATTTGTACATATTATGACATGAGGAGTGGGGGTGTCTTATGCAATGAGTTTGCATAAGATCGGACCAAGAAATAAGTTACTCTTACTTTATAACGCTGTTCACTGTATAAGACTGACTATTTCACTTAGATGACCTAGGTAACTCGATCTTAATCTTGAGCTAACTATGAACTCCTGTTTATTTGGGATTATCCTTAGATTTTCACAGATAAGGGTTGGCTCAACAGCGTCGGCTCAATTAGCCTCCCATTTCAAGGTTAAGACTGAATAGATAGTTGGGGACATAGGGTGCAAGATGGAATTCACGCCTACCCGATTTAGGGATATGAGAAAGGTTGTTCTTTTAGTGAGTTAGAGAGTTTTGGTTTAGTGATTGGATTACAAACCAGTTTTTCATTAGAGGATCAGTAGGAACTTGAGGAACAAGAAGTAATCTCGGGGGTAAAACATATATTTGACCCAACCGTTATTACGAACAACCTGTAGAGGGTCGACTTACTAATTACTAATTATGGCTAAATCATGTGGACATAATATATCTACAGTGAGAGGAGTACAACTATGGGCTTAGTGGAGTAACCTATTAGTTAAGGAATGAGGGTTAATTTGTCTAATGAGTTTAGCCAATTAATCTTGGATCGTTGGAGTCCATGATCTGTAAGTTTGCGAGGTCCTCTACTAGCTCATAAATGGATTAGCTCTAGAGTAGCGTGATAAGTTAAAACATTCAAATTAGAATTAAGAAAATTTGTAATTATATGAGATATAATTACGTGTTTAATTTTAGAATTAAACGGAATAGAAGAATTAATATTTAAATATGATTTAAATATATGAAGGTAGACTTTTGTAAAAATTAATTTAATATTTGATATTAAAGTAATTAAAATTATTTAAATTGTTTAAATAATTATTTATTGATTTTATTAGAAAAATTAATTTTGTAAAATTAATAATTTTTCCAATTTCATAAATGAAATTGATTTTTTAAATCAATTTGAAAAGTCGAAAAAAATGAAAAACACATAAATGGAATTTTTGGTTATTTCATTATCACCTTCATTAGTTGCTCACACAAAATCCGTTCATTTGCCTTTAATTACTCCAAGCATAAGTTGCACCTCATGCATCTATCTTTCTTCCATGATGGTCTGCAATATATTGAAGAGATTGAAGTAATATTGAGGTATGCAATTGATAGAATTTTAGTTGAAAATTCGTGGTGAAGAAGGGAACTTCAACCAAATTGCTGCTGTCAGCACTTCTAAAAAATCCCTTGATTCAAGCTTGTTGAGTCCCACAACTCAATCTAGAGCACCAAAAGAATAAGGGGAAAGATCTTGAGGTGGTCTGCAACGAGATTTGGAGAAGATTGCAGCTGGAGATCGAGCTTTGAAGAAGTTCTACAAAGGTATGTCATGAAACTCACTTATTTCTGCAAGAGCATGCTTTATATTTTGCCAAAATTAATAAATTAGAGTGCTTAATGAACCTTGTTTCTTTCGCTGTTGTTGATACAATCCTACAATTGGTATCAGAGCATCATATAAACATTCAATTCAGTTTAATTTTGGTGTGGTGGGTGTTTTTCATGAGATATGTGAAACTGATGCGATATGGTTTTCTGAGTTTTGGCTTTTAATTTCTCTTTGGTTTCTCAATTAAATTTGTAATTGGCTCTTGTTTGATGAACTTATATGTGTTCCTAAGAGTCTATAATTTATTTGGAGTCATTAGAGTTGAAATTAAGTTGTAATTAAAGAAATAAGTGAAGATGATCGAGCTATTGTTTCCAGTTTTTCAGCTTCCGCTCAAAATCGTTATTGAGGTTTAGATGCTAGACGATTTTCTAGTTCTAGGCATTACACGATGTGAAGAAAAGCTAGACGATCGTATAGCAATGAGCATTAGTAGTTGTGATGTTGGACGCTAGACGATCGTATACCTGCAGGAGCTAAACGATGCGTTGAAATGCTATACGATAGCACTACGCGATCGTGTAGCTTTGCGTCGGAACTAAACGATGCGTTGGAGGTGCTATACGATGGTACTACACGATCGTGTAGCTGCAACGTGCGGTAAGCGATGCGATGACATTAAGCGATCGTCTAGCTACGATGCTAAGCGATGCGTTGAAGTTCTATGTGATAGAACTAAATGATCGTGTAGCTACACACTGAACGATGCGATGAAGTTCTATGTGATGGAACTAAGTGATCGTATAGCTGCGGTGGACACTAAACGATGACAAGAAGCGCTATGCGATGGTGTTAAACGATCGTGTAGTTCTACTAAGAGCTAAACGGTTGCAATATGTGATAGACAAAAGTCATTAAGCGATCGTGTACCGTTGCCTAACACAAGGCGATGGCGTTAGACGATAGCCTTCAGCATTACACAATCGACCTTAGCGAGATTTTGAGTTTGGACTGAGACCAGTCGGTTCAACCGGTTTTCTCGAGGTCCAATCCGGTTTAGCCTCAAAGGATTTTTGGCTGGTCCGGTTCAGACTTATCCAGTCCAGTTCAAGATGCTTGGGTTCGGTTTGGAGCGGTTCAAGCGGTTCAAAGACGGTTTTGAAGCTGTTTATAATAGCTAGGTTTGTGTTTGCTTGTGTATGCCAAAACTGAAACCATATCGGTCTGTGTTTAATTATTTATACATTTGATATATGTTATAATTAAATAAATATTATTTGTGCATATAGTATGCCATTTAGATTTAAAATCCCACCATAGGAAGCATGTTACATGCATTGAAAGTATGTTATAATTTATTACAATATATAGTATGCATGTTAGAGTTTCTTGTATTTAATATAAGTGTTATATTAAATATTGAATGCCTTTATGTATGTTATGAATGTTTAGTGTGTCTAAAGTTTTATAAGTTGTTATAAAATTGGGTTAGATGTTTAAAATCCATAAAGAACGGTTGCATGCTCACATAGGTTGACCACCTGTATTAATAGTTAAAACTTGTAAAACTCGGGTTACAAACTCAACTGGTATATAGTCTTGTCTAAAGCTGAGGGTACTTAAGTTGACGGTCTACGGAATACATCCTACCTGGGGATTATGGCCAAAATTATTGAGCATTGTTAACTGATGTTATGAACATACATGGGCGATGTGAGGTAATAAAATGGTTTATCACCTAGACATCGTAGGTTAAAATCCAATTACAAGCGTTATAATTGGATAAACCACATAGACTTAGGGTTGTTTTATTAGCCAAAAAGAACCTAAGTATAAATCTACCCAATTAATAGAACACTTCAGTGGCAGTTTAATAACTTCTATATGATAAAGTTTTTAGAACACTTCAGTGGGAGATTAATAACATATACGATATGTTATTTTTAGCTCTTACATCTCTAAGAGTTCACAATCAAGATTTAAGTGGTACTTCGTGTCACCTTGAGAGTGACCTCTATACGGAAAATATTTTTTAGCTTAAATCTAGATTGTGGTGAATAAGGGGAAGTTGTTCAAACATAAATCAATTATTCGATATATAGATTTCAACTTCCACGTCTCCACATAGTTTACACCGTGAGATTCATATGACGCTTCGTGTCACAGTGAGAGTGATCTCCATACGGAAAGTGTTTGTATGAGTCAATAACAAGGTAAACAAAGGAAGTTGTTTATAATAAGTGGGTGAAGGATATGTGTCAAATATCCTGCGGTCTCTTCTGTTAGTTTGGACCGTAAGATTCTTATGTTGCGCCTATTGGTTTTCTTTAGGCGGCCCTTGTTAGTCGTTTAACGATGGCTATCCCCTCGGAGGGTTGTAACATAGGATTCAGAACAATTCAAACGCCAGAAATGGATAGGATTTCTTAGGTCTATTCCTAACCTTAACTCTCCATTTCGGTAGCATAGTGGGGGGCCAACCTCTGACGTCTGAAAACGGAGGGTTACACTTACAGAATTATTAAGAGTGTTAGTAATTTCTGATTGAAAACGGTAATTAAACGACTATAGGAATAAGAGTTATTCTAGAGATAATGTTTGGTCAAAGTTGTTTGCTTTAGTGAAGGAGAATCTAATTGCCCCTTGGTAGCACGTATTCTGACTCACTAAAGTATCGTTGCAAATAAATGGTTATGGATACATTATTACTTTTTGTTAAAACTTGATTTTGGATTTAGTTACAATTTACTAACTGGAATTTGTTTAAATTTTATCAACATGTCGAATTCTTCTAGAATACTCACTTCCAAATTAAATAACAGTAAAATCAAATCAACAAACAAATTACTAGCAGTTGATTACACCAAAAGAGTTTTAACAAAGGATTGTCTTCTATCTCCTAACTCATCTAAAATTTTGAATTATATAGATGAGAATGCAGAATTCGAACAACAAGATGAATATTTACTTGTTATCGAAGCATGTTTAGTGGAAAATGATAAAATCTGGATAATTGATTCAGGTACCGCTAATCATGTTTGTACTATCTCACTGGAAACAAGTTCTTGGAGACAATTGACAGAAGGTGAAACAATCTTTAAGGTAAGGACCGTGGAGGTTGTTTTAGCTAAAGCAGTAAGAGATATGAAGTTATTATCGGAGATAAGTACATTTATCTGAAAAATGTTTATTACATTCCTTCTATGAAAAGGAATCTAATATCCATCTCTTGTTTGCTAGAACAAAATTATAAAGTTTATTTAAAAATGATGAAGTGTTCATCAATAAAAGAAGTAAACAAATTTACTCTGCAAAATTAGAAAATAACTTGTATGTGTTAAAACCAACTAAGATTAAAGTCGTATTGAACATAGAGATGTTTAAAACTGCTGAGACTCATAAGAAAAGGAAAATTTCTCCAAATGCCTATCTTTGGCATTTGAGACTGGGTCACATAAATCTCAACATGATTGAGAGATTGGTTAAGAACGGTCATCTAAATAAGTTAGAAGACAGTTCATTACCACTTTGTGAGTCCTGTCTCGAGGGTAAAATGACAAAAAGATCTTTTTCTGGAAAAGGTCTTAGCACCAAAGAACCCTTAGAGCTGATTCACTCTGACCTTTGTGGGCCTCTAAATGTTAGAGCAAGGGAGGGTATGAGTATTTCATCAGCTTTATAGATGGTTATTCCAGGTATGGGCATATTTACCTAATGCACTAAAAAACTGAAACTTTTGAAAAGTTCAAAGAGTATAAGGCTGAGGTTGAAAACCAATTAGGGAAAAAGATTAAAACGCTTCGATTGGATCGAAGTGTTGAGTATATGGACTTAGAATTCCAAAACTATTTGATAGAACATGGAATTCAGTCTTAATTCACAGCCCCCTGGCACATCTCAGTAAAACGGTGTGGCAGAAAGGAGAAACAGAACCTCGTTGAACATGGTTCGTTCCATGATGAGTTTTGCTCAGTTACTAAATTCTTTCTGGGGACATGCACTTGAAACTGCAATGTATATTTTGAACATAGTTCCCTCAAAAAGTGTTTCTGAAACACCTTACGAGCTCTAAAGAGGACAAAAAGGAAATTTAGTCACTTCAGAATTTGGGGTTGCCCAGCACGTGTTGGTGCAAAATCCTAAAAAGTTGGAACACCGTTCAAAAGTATGCCTATTTGTAGGCTACCCAAAAGAAACAAAAGGTGGTTTCTTTTACGATCCTTAGGAAGACAAAGTATTTGTATCGACAAATGCAACCTTCCTAGAGGAAGATCATATGAAGAATCATCAACCTCGCAGTAAGCTAGTTATAGAAGAAATGTCTAGAGAAACGATAAATATATCAATAAGAGTTGTTGATAAAGCAAATCCATCAACAAGAGTTGTTGATGAAACTAGGACTTCACATCCTTCTCAAATTGAGAATGCCTCGTCCTAGTGGGAGGGTTGTGCAATAGTCTGACCAGTACATAGGTTTGACTGAAGCTCAAGTCATCATACCAGATGATGGTTTAGGGGATCCATTGTCTTTCAACCAACAAATGAATGATGTGGATAAAGACCAATAGATTAAAACCATGGACCTTGAAATGATCTCAATTCTGTCTAGGATCTTGTAGATCAACTTGAAGGGGTAAAACCCATCTGTTGCAAATAGATCTACAAGAGAAAATGAGACAAAGCTAGTAAGGTACAAACCTACAAAGCAAAACTTGTGGCAAAAGGGTTTACCCAAAGAAAGGGGGTAGACTATGAAGAAACTTTGCAAGACTTGTGGCAAAAGGGTTTACCCAAAGAGAGGAGGTAGACTATGAAGAAACTCTCTCTCCAGTTGCCATGATAAAGTCAATTAGAATACTTTTGTCCATAACTACATTTTATGCTTATGAAATATGGCAAATGGATGTCAAGAAAACTTTTCTGAATGGCTATCTTAAAGAGAGTATCTATATGTCTCAACCAGAAGGGTTTATACAGCAGGATCAATAGCAAAAAGTTTGCAAACTTAATCGATCCATTTATGGGTTACAAGCTTCTAGATCCTGGAATATGAGATTTGACACTACGATCAAATCTTATGGCTTTGAACTAAATGTTGACAAACCCTGTGTATAGAAGAAAATCGTTAACAAAATTGTCGCTTTTCTGGTGTTGTATGTTGATGATAGTCTACTAATTGGGAATGAGGTAGAATTTCTAGCTGACGTTAAGAGATGGATGACTTCACAATTCCAAATGAAAGATTTGGGAGAAGCACAATATGTTCTTGGAATCCAAATAGTTCAAAATCGCAAGAACAGAACATTAGTATTATCTCCAGCTTATATAGACAAGATGTTGTCTAGGTATAAAATGCAAAATTTCAAGAAAGGATTGTTACCTTTCAGACATGGAATTCACCTGTCTAAGGATCAGAGTCCTAAGAAACCTCAAGGGGTTGAAGAGATGAATCGAATTCCATATGCATTAGTAGTAGGGAGTTTAATGTATGCAATGTTATGTACTCGTCCCGATATATGCTATGCTGTAGAAATAGTCAGCAGATTTCAGTCCATCTGGATATGATCATTGGACTATTGTTAAGAACATTCTCAAGTATCTTTGGAGAACGAGAGATTATATGCTTGTGTATGGTGCTAAGGATCTGATCCTTACTGGATACACTGATTCTGACTTCTAGACCAATATTGATTCTAGGAAATCAACTTCGGGGTCAATATTCACTCTGAATGGAGGAGCAGTTGTGTGGAAAAGCATCAAGTAGAGTTGTATTGCAGACTCCACAATGAAAGCTGAGTATGTACCTGCAAGTGAAGCAGCAAAAGAAGCAGTATGGCTCAAAAAGTTCCTAACAGATCTGGAAGTAGTTTTTAATATGCACCTACCTGTCACTCTCTATTGTGACAACAGTGAAGCAGTTGCAAATTCAAAGAAACCACGAAGCCATAAAAGAGAAAAGCATATCGAGTGGAAGTACCATCTCATCAAGGAGATTGTACACAAAGGAGACGTAATTGTCACACAGATTGCTTCACAAGACAAGTTAGCTGATCTGTTTACAAAGGCCCTCTTAGCTAAAGTATTTAAGGGTCACCTAGTAGGACTAGGTCTACGAGTTTTGTATCATTAGGGCAAGTAAGAGAATTGGGTATTATAATGCCCTAGTTTATTGTATTTGTACATTTTATTCTCTTCATATAAACTCAACATTGTATATATTGATCCACTGGAGTTTTAATCCAAGTGGGATTATTGTTGGGTCTTATGTCCTAAACTCGTAGTTTGTAAAATGATAAATAATTCCTGTAGTCAATAAACTTGTTATTGATTTTATAAATTGTATACATGAAAGTCTAAATCCAATAAACGAAGACCCATGACTATAACATGAGTACTTGAACTTTATGTGGAGACATAAGAGTAGATCAGGTTCGAGTAAATAGTCAAAATGATTTATAGTACATGAATAAGGTTGGGTACCTTATTCTGGTAACACTATTGGATGCGGTTGTAACGCTATTTTTTTTTTATTGTCTTTAAGCATGTGGACAAATATGAATATGAAGTTTTATATACGCTCAAGTGCTTGCGGTAAAGAAATTTTTATGCGATACTACATTCTAATTATATGAGTTGTTAATGAATTTCTCGTAGTAGGAAAATTGAACAAAGCACGGAAATTAATGCAATTGATTTAAATGAAAAGTAAATTCATAAAGTAATAAAAGCTAGTTTAAGGAAACAATAAATAGCGCAATGCATAAAGCAATAAAGAAGGAAATTAAGAAAGCAATTAAACATAGATTTTAGAGATATAGATTGAAAGATAATTTTCCCATGATTACTGCAATCCATACCTCTGCAGGCGATCAAGCTTGCCTGGCAATGCCATGAAGAACATTGTTCCTTCCCGTGAGATCCCAGGGCTTCTGAATTACTTGGCAGCGTTCCCGGTGTTCTGTTGCGAAGCTCGACTGCCAATTGCCCAACTTGGATCTCCAACTTGCTTCAGCAAGGACTCCAATGATGATGAATTTCCAGCGGTGTTTGAGTAGGACGGTTGGTTTTGCAGTTGCCGTTGATGACCCTGATTCTGATTCTGATGAAAAGGTAGAGGATTTCCTCAATTCCCGAAATTGTTGCTCTGATGGTTACTCGGCCCCCCTTGGTTGTGATTTCCTCCCCAACCGAAGTTAGGGTGATTTCGCTAATTAGGATTGTAAGTGTTGCTGTAAGGATTATTTTGGATAGCAAACACTTGTTGCGGGTTTGATGGGCACATCTCTACAACATGTTCCCCTCCACATTGGACGCAACTTATTGCGACCACTTGTGTTGGCGCATTGGGTTGCGCTGAACTTTGAGAGAGGGCACCTTGATTAAGTGCCATCATTTGTAGGAGAGAGGTCATTGTGGCCATTTGTGCAGCCAAAGTTGTCATTGAATCCGCTGGTACATTGGCATTGTCATTTCTTCTTCTCCCGGGGCCTCTTCTCCCGTGCCTGTCATCCACCCAGTAATCCGTGTTCCGCGAAATGCGATCAAGGATGACCTTGGCTTCTGTGTAGGTCTTATCCATAAATCCTCCCGATGTGGAGGCATCAGCAACGACTTGCGTTGATCAATTCAGGCCGTTATAAAATGTTTCCATTAGAACGCAATTGGGAATCCCGATATACGGACAATTTTTCACCAACCTTCTGAAATGCAGCCAAGTGGTGCTCAAAGTCTCATTATCCATTTGCTTGAAATTCAACACATCCTTTCGTCTCCTTGCGTTGACTGCTAGAGGAAAGAACTTCTTCATGAACCGTTCCACCAACTGGTCCCATGACGTTATTTCTTTTGGCTCCAACGAATGAGCCCACCTCTTTTCCTCATCCCTCAGTGTGTATGGGAAGAGGTAGAATCTAATTCCCTCAGGGGTGACGCCAGGGATGGAGAAAGTACTGCACATTTCCACAAAGTTGGTAAGATGGGCATGCGAGTCTTCACCTTGTAGACCTCCAAATTGCCCCCTGTTTTGTATCATTTGGAGCATGACCGACTTTATCTCAAAGCGTGCGTTCTTCTCAACCATTGGTCGTGAAATTCCAGGCGAGAAGTCATAGAGATTAGGCGACGCATAATTTCATAGGGATATTGCGGTCAACAGCAAGAAATATAGGGTCTTGCGTTGGCCGGTTTGCCCCTTGATTTCCTTCGGACCCACCGTTATTATCTGCCATAACTCTTCTTCGCCTAGATCTGTTCTGGCGTGCCCTTGCACGAAAAGTACGCTTGATCTCTGGGTCAACTTCGAATTTTGGATCGGTTCCAGTACTCATTAACCATCAGCCTGTTCTTTGCGTTAAACAGACAATACAAAGAGATCTGTCCTGCAAAATACCACAAAAGTATTCAACACTAACCGTTACCAATCCCCGGCAACGGCGCCATAAACTTGTAACACTATTTTTTTTTGTCTTTAAGCATGTGGACAAATATGAATATGAAGTGCTATATACGCTCAAGTGCTTGCGATAAAGACATTTTTATGCGATACTACATTCTAATTATATGCACTGTTAATGAATTGCTCGTAGTATGCGATGGAGTAGTGCGTGTCACAAGTTTCCTTGCACTGAAACCAAGTATAATTTCAACGCAAGTTTCTCAAAATGATCCGAGGTCGAACACAGGGATTTTTTTTCGTTGATGCGATACTTAGGTGATACATGCGACCGATTTTTAATAATGAATAAAGAATTATGGTTTATACAGTAACATAAATTGCAATGAAATAAAAATGCGTTAATAAAGTAAAGTCCTAAACTACTATGATACATGATATTGAGGTCGAGAACTGATTGTTAAGTTGTACAAAGAATCGATATATAGGAAGGCAAGTCTTATGAATGAAGTAAAAAGAGAAAGAGTAAATAGTAAAAACATCGCAAGTTTGACAATTGCGTTAAAGATGCAACTAAGGTTCCGCTTTCCCTTGGCGTACACCTTTAGGTGATCGGCCGCGTTCCCATATCTCTATGGTGAAACAGAGATGAATGTGATGAACGCAAGGTTGTTTCCATCTCTGGAAATACTTCTCGCTTTAGTTAACACATTCTTCTAACCTTCTCTCGATAAGCGGAATGACATGTTCACTTTTGCTTTCACAGGTGAAGATGTCGTCGAGCATGCTTTAACTAAACTTAATTATTTCCTTAACACAAATTAACTCACTCGCTTAATTCTCGATATTTACCCAGGGGATTAAGAACACATCATGGAGAAAGTGAATGATAAAAGTATGGAAAGAGACAGAAAGATGATAATGGTGACGATGATAATATTTAATTCTAAAATTAAGTGTTTGATACATGTCGTGAATGAGAGATTAAAGAAGATGATATAGATGATAGAAATAAATACGGAAAGAGTGTCAACGTCTTGACACAGATCCTGATCGGAGATTGTGCTTGTCGGCATGTGGAATTATGGAGAAGAAATCTTCCCTCTCAGGCTTGCTTTTCCGGTAGAATTGACCCTTACACAGAGCTTCAGCTACGGGAATTGGAAGAATTCTCTGATCGGAGACTCACCTCTCGGCCTTGTCTTGTGGTTCTCCCGGATTTACTCTGGACAGGCACTTCAGACCAGCCTCTCTCTCAGAATCAGTATATGCACGTCTCTATGTATACATGTATATTTTTCAGTGAATTTGAAGAAGCTATTTATAGGTGACTTGGCTCTTTGAATTTGTGGTCCCACTATATAGTTATGGTAGTTCCTGAAATGGCGAAATGAGAAATTCCTTTTGTTACGTAATCAACCCGTCAGAAATGCACAACTTAAAGCTGTACACTTGTTTGAATCTTCCGCAAATGCGTTGCTCTTTACATCTTCGATCTATCGCTGCATGCAATGTTGTTTTTTATTACCGCATGCGGTTGAAATTTCGTTGATCGCTAAAGCTCTTGATCGATTGTCGCATCACCATCATTGCGTTGATCGTCTCTTCATTCTTGATTGATGGGCGTAATGCGACGTAGATGCGTTGTCCATTTCGTCTTTGAGCCATGAACGCATGCGGTGACCGATTTCCTGCAAAACAGAAACTGAAACATTCTATTCTACCATCGCAATGGTATTAGTAGGTGTATTTATGATATTTCATAATTTTCGCATTTCTTAGCCAATTTGTATACTATCGACACGACTTTTCTTTCTTTTAGTCGCAATATCTAAATAAAACAGTATAAATAACTTGTATTTCTATAAGTTATCAGCGGCCTACTCTGTAGTTGTTACAAAGAGTTGTAAAGTGCTACATACAAAGTGATCCTAATTGGTACAAGTTATGACATGAGGAGTGAGGGTGTCCTATGCAATGAGTTTGCATAAGATCGAATCAAGAAATAAGTCACTCTTACTTTATAACGCTGTTTACTGTATAAAACTGACTACTTCACTTAGATGACCTAGGTAACTTGATCTTAATCCTGAGCTAACTATGAACTCCTGTTTATTTGGGATTATCCTTAGATGTGCATAGGTGAGGGTTGGCTCAACAGCGCCTGCTCAATAAGCCTCCCATTTCAAGGGTAAGACCAAATAGATAGCTGAGGACATAGGGTGCAAGATCGAATTCACGCCTACCCGATTTAGGGAAAGGAGAAAGGTTTTTCTCTCAAGTACTGAATCTAGGGCTTGAATAAAAGGCCCCACCCTCTCATTGAGTTGAGAGAGTTTTGGTTTAGTGATTGGATCACAAACCAGTTGTTCATTAGAGGATCAGTAGAAACTTGAGAAACAAGAAGTAATCCCGGGGGTAAAACAGATATTTGACCCAACCGTTATTACGAATAACCTGTGAAGGGTCGACTTACTAATTATGGTTAAATCTTATGGGCATAATATATCTATAGTGAGAGGAGTGCAACTATGGGCTTTAGTGGAGTGACCCATTAGTCAACGAATGGGGATTAATTTGGTCTAATGAGTTTAGCTAATCAATCTCGAATCATTGGAATTCATGATCTGTAGGTCCACGATCCCTCTACTAGCTTGTAAATGGATTAGCTCTAGAATAGCGTGATAAGTTAATTTGAAACGTTCAAATTAGAATTAAGGGAATTTGTAATTATATGAGATATAATTACGTGTTTAATTTTAGAATTAAATGGAATAGGAGAATTAATATTTAAATATGATTTAAATATATGAAGGTTGATTTTTGTAAAAATTAATTTAATATTTGATATTAAATTAATTAGAATTATTTAAATTGTTTAAATAATTATTTATTAATTTTATTAGAAAAATTAATTTATGAAATTAATTTTGTAAAATTAATAATTTTTTCAATTTCATAAATGAAATTGATTTTTGAAATCAATTTGAAAAGTTGGAAAAAATGGAAAACACATAAATGGAATTTTTGGTTATTCCATTATCACCTTCATTAATTGCTCACACAAAATCCACTCATTTGCCTTCAATTACTCCAAGTATGAGCTGCATCTCATGCAACTATCTTTCTTGCATGATGATCTGCAATATATTGAAGAGATTGGAATAATATTGAGGCATTCAATCGATAGAATTTTAGTTGAAAATTTGTGGTGAAGGTGTTCTTCAACCAGATTGCTACTGTGAGCACTTAAAAAAAATCCCTTGATTCAAGCTTGTTCTGAGTCCCATAACTCAATCTAGAGTACCAAGAGAATAGCGGGAAAGATCTTGAGGAGGTCTACAATGAGATTTGGAAAAGATTGCAGCTGGAGATCGAGCTTTGAAGAAGTTCTATAAAGGTATGTCATGAAACTCACTTGTTTCTGCAAGAGCATACTTTATATTTTGTCAAAATTAATGAATTAGAGTGCTTAATGATCCTTGTTGCTTCCGCTGTTGCTGATACGATCCTACAAAAATAACATCCAAAGGTTGTGTTTGGAAAGTTAGGTTTATTTTAGGTATTTTAAAGGGGGTAAGCTGGTTATTTTACTTTAAGTTTTTTTTTTTTTTTTTTTTTTATTGAAATTGAATTTTTGGAGGAATTTTCGACTAATTTAGGATTTCTTTGGAAGAAAGTGGAATTCAAGGAAATTTGGGTCAGGAACTATTCTAGGAGAATTCCTAAGGAATAATAGGAGGATTGTGAGTGGTTTTTTTATTTTCGTATGCTTGTATATATATATATATATATATGTTATTATATATATACGTAAAGTTTGGAAATTGGCATGATCATAAAATGTGGTTTTCTAGATTTTATTAGTTGATGTAATTCGTATTATTTTGCTTATTGTGATTTACATTGGAACTGGGATTGTATCCTGGGAAATTTTTAGCATGTCTATAACACGTCTAACGGGATATTGTCGACATGTACACATTCGACAAGCTATAAGGGTACTGGGATTGTTTCCACATCATTCATATAGGGAATTCATGGGAATACCTAGGGAAATACATGATCATGCCAGGGATATCTAGTTACCAGTCTGGAATAGTTGCATTCTTATGTGTGATGTTTGATTTAGTGTGAAAGTTGATTTCCCAAAAATGTATTCCTTAAACAAAACTCGTTTTCATTTGAAGGGTGCCACTCAATGGGCTTTTTAGCTCACATTTTCAATGTCTCATCCCCCCCCCTAGGTAGCGGAAGCGGAACGTTATGGGAAAAGTCACCCAAGGTCTGGAACTGCTAATCTCTCACAATGCCAGACTCGGATTGGGTTATCTTTGAAAATCATTAGGACTTTGAAAGCTAACATTGTATAATAGTATAAACCTTTGTAACTATTCATAAAAATTAATTAAGTTCTTACATATTAGTTATCTGTGAATTAGTGTGAAGTTGGGTAGTTGGTATCACGAGGGTGGTATCAGTTGTCTTCACATCTTCTTTTGGGTCTGGGAGACAAGGTTCGGGAGGGGGTGTGACAGGCACCAAGTGAGCTCCGTTCCCAAAATCATCTAGAGCACGACTCTTTTTTTTATTGTTCTGAACCCCCGGGTCCGTTCTGGGTGTTTCGTCGGAAAGTTAGCGCATTAAAATTGGGCCCCGAGGTAGCCTTGCTAGGCCTAGGAGCAGTTTGGGCCACCAAATGAGCTCCATTTCCAAAACCATTTGGTGCATGACCATTTTTTCATCCTTTTGAACCCATGGGTTCGTTTTAGGTGTTTCACCTGACAGAAAGTTTGCACACAAAATTTGGGTCTCGGGGTAGCGTCACCGGGCTCGAGAGCCGTTTGGGAACAAATGAGCTTTGTTTCGAAAACCATTTGGTGCACAACTTTTTCTCATCATTCTGAATCTCTGGGTCTATTTGAGAATTTTACCCGGCAAAAAGTTCGCACATGAAAATTGGGCCCTAGGGCAGCTCCACCGGGCCCGAGAGCCGTTTGGGACACCAAATGAGCTTGGTTCCCAAAACTGTCTGACACATGGTTCTTTTTCATCATTCTAAACCCATGGGTCCATTTTGGGCATGTCACTCGATCGAATGTTCATGCATAAAATTTGGGCCCCGGGACAGCCCCGTCGGGTCTAGAAGCCGTTTGGGACACCAAATATGCTCTATTTTCAAAACCGTCTAGTGCACGACTTTTTTCATCGTTGTGAACCTGGGTCTGTTTTGGGCATTTCGCCCAGCGGAAAGTTCGTACGCAAAATTTAGGCTCCAAGGCAGCCCTGCGAGGTCCGGGAGCTGTTTGGGCACCAAATGAGCTCCATTCCCAAAATCGTCTGGCACACGACTCCTTTTCATCATTCTGAACCCTTGGGTTTGTTTTGGGTGTTTCGCCTGGTGGAAACTTCGCTCATGAAAATTGGATTGTAAGGCAGCCCCGTTGGGCCCAAGAGCCATTTGGGGCACCAAATGAACTCCGTTCCCAAAACTGTCTGGCGCAGGACTCCTTTTCATCATTCTGAACCCCTGGGTCTATTTTAGGCATTTTGCCCAGCGGTTCGTGCATAAAATTGGGGCCCAGAGGTAGCCCTATCGAGTTCGAAAGCTGTTTGGCGAACCAAATGAGCTTCGTTCCCAAAATCGTTTGGCGCAGAACTTTTTTTCATTGTTCTGACCTCTAGGTCTGTTTTGGGCGTTTCACCTGGCAGAAAGTTCGCGCATAAAATTTGGGCCCCAAGCCCGGGAGCCGTTTGGGGCACCAAATGAGCTCTGTTCTCAAAACCGTCAGGTGCACGACTCTTTTTCATCGTTCTGAACCCCTAGGTCCATTTTGGGCATTTCACCCAACGGAAAATTCGCGCACAAAATTTGGGCCTCAGGGGAGTGCCATGGGGCCCGGGAGCCATTTAGGGCACCAAATGAACTCCATTCCGAATACCGTCTGGACGACTTTTTTCATTGTTTTGAACCCCTAGGTCCATTTTGGGCATTTCGCCCAGCAAAAAGTTCGCGCATCAAAATTGGGCCCCAAGGCAGCCCCGCAGGGGAGCCGTTTGGGGCACCAAATGAGCTCTATTCCAAAAATTGTCTGTTGCACGGATTATTTTCATCGTTCTCAACCCCGAGGTCCGTTTTGGGCGTTTCGCCCGACGAAAAGTTCGCATACAAAATTTGGGCTCCAGGGTAGCCCCACGGGGCCCGTAGCCATTTGGGCTCCAAATGAGTTTCATTCCCAAAACTGTCTAGCGCACAACTCTTTTTCATTGTTCTGAACCCATGGGTCTGTTTTAGGTGTTTCGCCCGGTGGAATGTTCGTGCACAAAATTTGGGCCCTATCGTAGCCCCGCCGAGCCCAGGAGCCGTTTGGGGCACCAAATGGGCTCTGTTCCCAAAACCATCTAGCGCACGCCTTTTTTTCCATCGTTCTGAACCCCTAGGTTCATTTTGGGCATTTTGTTCGGCGGAAAGTTCGCGCACAAAATTTGGGCTACAAGACAACCCTGTTGAGCTCGAGAGCCGTTTGAGGCATCAAATGAGCTCCATTCCCAAAACCTCAGGCGCACAGCTCTTTTTCATCGTTCTGAACCCCTGGGTCTGTTTTGGGCATTTTGCCCAGCGAAAAGTTCGCGCATAAAATTTGAGCCCCAAGGCTACCCCGTTAGGCCCGGGAGTCGTTTGAGGCAACAAATGAGCTTCGTTCCTAAAACTGTCTGGCGCATGACTTTTTTTCATCATTTTGAACCCCTGGGTCCATTTTGGGCGTTTCGTCCGATGGAAAGTTCACATGAAAATTAGGCTCCAGGTTAGCCTCACGGGGCCCAAGAGCCGTTTGGGACACCAAATGAGCTTCATTCCCAAAACCGTCTGACACACGACTTTTCTTCATCATTTTGAATCCTTGAGTCCGTATTGGGCATTTCGCCCGACGAAAAGTTTGCGCATGAAAATTGGCCCTAAGGTAGCCCCGCCAAGACCGGGAGTCGTTTGGGACCCCAAATGAGCTCTGTTCCCAAAATTGTCTGGGGCACGACTTATTTTCATCATTTCGAACCCCTGGGTACGTTTTGGGTGTTTCACCCGACGAAAAGTTCGCTCATGAAATTTAGGCCCAAAGAAGCCCCGCCGGGCTCGAGAGCCGTTTGGGGCACCAGATGAGCTTCGTTCCTAAAATCGTCTCGTGCATGACTCTTTTTCATCGTTCTGAACCCCTACATCTGTTTGGGCATTTCGCTCTATCACGCCTCATCCCAAACTACCCTTTAAACCAGTAAGGAAATGTGACTGCAACAGTTACCACCCAACTAGTAGCACTTACTGCCTAAACTTCCTTACTACTCCTTAGAAACCCTAGTAAACAAACATATAACGGTACATACAGAACAGTTCAACTAGCATTCCAAACAGAAATAGTTACAGGGTTTCATAATTCCTAAGACAAACATAACATATATACCTTACAAAACTAGTGGGTCCTGACAAACTAGCCTTGTCCTTATATGAACATGACATGTGTATGAGTATATACAGAACCAACACCTAAACTTCTTCCTAAGCTAAGTCTTTGAGTGGTAGAGTAGCAGCAGAGTTACGTCCTGGGAAATTGACCGCTATCTGGGGAGAGAAAACATTTCAAACGAGGTGAGCTACTAGCCCAATGAGTGACTAGATAAGTATAGCATTATGCTTTAAGTTTGAAAACCACCAAGCATACTCATACTTAAAACTTTTGAAACATGTAATGTTTAGAAAGCATTAGACATCTGAATCATTAGTTGAGAGAGAACTTCTTGGCTCAATCCCTCGATGTCTATCCTTAGCTGGTGTGGAGTGACCTCGACACAACCAATGTCGAATCTACATACATGCACATGGTTATTACTAAGTACCATCGTATCTTAGGTACTATTGCCAAATACCTTCTTATTGTCTTTCAGTATTGGGTTCTAGCATTCATCATTAAACTCATACTTTGATAATATGGCATCATAAGATATATGCTTTAATACTTTTTCTAGCAAGCTTCATCCCTAATGCATGCTCTTTGGATAAATACACAATGAAATACTTAAGTCATGCTCATAAACTCCTTTAAAACATAGCATGCGTTGGTAGCTTTCATGAAACATAGCTTCCTTGGGAAATATTTTAATCATGAATATAGACAAGCATAAGTCTTGAAGGAATTCTTATTCAAGAGTACCTACGAGTGGAAGCGGATCTTTCCAATTCATTGTGATAGAATTACCGCATATACATTCAAACATACTTTCATGATGCAAAAGAAATCAAGAAATCATACCAGATGAAGATTTCTTCTTCACAGCGAGTCTGAAGCCCAACCATCTACCTCGAACAGTCACCACTCAGACAGAAGGAATCGGAGAAGACAACACCACTTAGAGCCCTCAGTATTCTTGGAGTGAGAATCAAAGTGTGGGCTTTGTTCGGATTTGGTAGAGGGAAGGAGGAAGAGCGACCGTACAAAACGATCAAGCAAGTGGGAGATGCGGTTGTCTATCGCATAGACAATATGCTTGATTGTTTAGGTAAAGTGTACGATCGTATAGTAAAAGTAAGCGATCGTCTAAACGATAGTGTAGGAAAAGGTAAACAATCGTCTATATGATCGTGTAGGAAAAGGGTGAGCGATCGTCCAAAACGATCGCGTAAGAAAAACTAAGCGATCGTCTATACGATCGTTTAGTAAATACCAGGGGCTAAACGATCGCTTAGTGAAAGGGTAAACGATCGTTTAGATAATAGCACGTGACAGTGTAATTGGTATGCGATAGTTTAGCAATATCGTATATAAAAGCGATCGTGTAGTCCTATCGTATAGGCATTGATTTTCTAAACGATGACACTATCTTTTTCACAATACTCGCGCACACCGAGAACAATATACCGTCTGCTATTTATAATGCACTCATCTGTTATTTTAAATGAAGAGGCACCTTCCCATTTCCTTTATAACCGTCCAATTAATGTGATCTTATCACATTCATAACTTATAAATTAATATCAAATATTAATTATAATATTTTTTCTTCTACTAGATATAAATTATATTTATATCCAATTTCCTCCAAATTAATGTATCTCATACATAAAGTTAATTATATCATATTTAATTAACTCGTTCAATTATATTATATATAATCGAACTCTCTCTTGTCAATTTGAACATTTCAAATTGACCCAAAAACTGACTCTCAACTTGTATCCAAGCTACCAAGGGGATCTTATGAACCTATGGCTCGAAGCTCTAATGGTACGTGAATAGCTGACTAAACTCTTTTGTCACGATATCCACCATCCGTTAACTGTCAGGCATTCCACTAAAGACCGATAGTTGAACTCTTCTTGCCATAGATATATTTCTATGTCCATTGGATATAACCAATCATCAGTACGATGACCCATCACAGATGTCCATTGGATATAACCAATTTATCGTTTTTCCCTTGTAATTACATCTTCCTCCTTAAGTACCACTGATCCCTCTAATGAACAATACAACATAGTCCTACTATTTGTGAACAGCGCTCGAGCCATGAAAAGGTGCGTGGCGCCACATCGTTTAAGCCTTTGAATCAGCCCTTAAGGGAGCTATCTATTTACTTGCCCCTGCCTCGGGGAAGGAGTGAATTCCATCTTGTGTAGCTGAGTTCCTAGCTCCTAAATCAGACGAATCCCTAAAATGGTAGGCTTGAGTCGGCATTCTGGCCACTCACACCCATGCAAATCAAAGGATGACCCTCAATGGCAGTAGTTCCCAACTCATTCAGGATTGAGGTCATGTTACCTATGGTCATCCTAGTGAAGTGAAGTCTCAGTTATGAATGGTGTTATATAAAGAGACGTTAACACTTTGTGGTCAGGTCTTATACAAACTCTTTGTATAGGACGCTCCCGCTCGTATGTCCCCTACACGAATGATCAGGATCAGATCATCTGTGATAAGTCACAACACTTGTGACCATTCCACAAAGCGGGCCGCATCCGTAGCGTTACCAAGATAAGGTTTCCTTCCTATATCCATATACTACAGACCATTTTGGTTATCACTCAAGACATGATCCACTTATATGTCACCACATACATGCTTAAGTTACATACAGATAACCAGGTATTTTAAGTTTATTAGTTTGTGGTAAAATGAAAAACATCTAAATGTGTAAAGTCAAGTAGTGAAGTAAATATCATTTATATTATACATCACAAGTGTTCGTACAAAGTTGTTTACAAACTACTGGACACGAGACTTTAGGGCACAAACCCCAACAAGTCTAACATTACATTAGCATGTGTTACTAAACATTTGAAAAATATTGACTTTGTTGCTCACGGCTTTGGCAACTTCTTTAAGTTTGGTAAGCTTCTCTCCTGTGGACACAACCAAATACTTTAGCTATTAGTAATGGTCTCCCTTTTGAGACTAACTTGCATAATTAAGCTCAACATCATCTCTAAAGTAGGGTATTCTCATCTCAATGCATACCTTCTATGCGTCTAACACTTAGGAAAAATCTTGGTTGCTTAAGACTAGGTCATACGACTAACTAGCACCAATCGAGTGCTAGCGCCTGCCTAAGCCACACACCTTTGCATCCTCAACGCAACCCTGTACTCCCAAACTTGTGCGCCTACTTGCACACACTACATAACCTTTGCATCTAACACTCAGTGCATTTGCCCGCTCAGCCTGACGCACGTCTTCAGCCCTCTCGTGCACAGCTTGGCGTCTTCCCTCATGCAAGGCCTTTGCATTACTTAATTCTTGTGCATGCACTGTTTTCAACACATCCAAGCTTTCAACGCAAGCCTACTCAATGCATTATACACTCCCTGCACAGCTCATCGCTTAGCTTGGTTACCCGCGCGCATGTCAGCCCTCATTGAGCTGCCTGTTTGTTCAACCCAAGTAGCTGTTTGCTTCTTCAAAATTCTCAAAATCAAATTATAATTCAAATAACTTATTTTCCAAGCCTTTTCTCAGAAACTTTCCTTCTAAAAACTTATTCAAAATTGTCTTAACTTGCTTTCCCTAAATTTTGACTTATGGGTTCCCCATGGTTTGGCCAGAATCTTCAAATCTTCTACACTGGCTCAAAGTCACCCAAGAGCTCGACCTTCTTGCAAATTCATTGAATTTCAGCTTGATTCCTATGGAGTTTCCTTTTGGCAGGTCTAGATAATCAACTAGACTCATAAGGCTTTCAAATGGCTTTAGAATTACTCTGATAGCACAAGTAGATCGTTCAAACCAACCTTTTGAACTTGACCATCTCCTTTTATACCACAGACTACATGCTTTCCTCAATTTCAAGCTGCCACCTCCTCCCATTAAATGAGATTAGGTGTTCCTATTATGGTGACAACTAACCACTTAATTCATGGTTAAGCTTATCACCTTCCCTTGGCCATAAACGTAAGGCCTATTCCTCACCAACGCTTGCTACCTCTTGATCGCATGCCCCTTTGGTCTATGTATTGTCTAGCCTTAGCCAACGCATGGCTCAACCCATCGCATCACCAATCTTGGTGCACATCTTGGCCATCGCAAGCTCATACTGCAGCACGTCCATGTCTAACCAACGCACACACGTTAGCCTTGGTACTAACTTCTTCTTCATCACATTTCCCTCTCTAAGTAACACTTATGTCTTAAGCCTTGCGCCAACGCAACCAGCGCAACCCAAGCATACGCTTTGTCTTCTAGCGCATAGTGCCTTCATGCCATGCTCACCTGCCGCTCAATGCGCAATGCGTACCCAACGCATCTCCTTTACATAAGCATGTGGCTAATGCTTAGACTCCTTGCTGCACACTGGTCAGTGCGCACGCCTAACCTCAATGCCTAGACTTCTTTGCCACTGCTAGGATTTAAAGGATGTATATTTTCTATGTTAATTTCCCAAAAATAGTGTTGATTATTTGTTTTTAATGCTAATTTTGTAGGTAAAAGGGTCCCCGAGGCGTTTAAGAGTTATTAAGAGAAAATTGTGCCAAAAGGATAAAAAATGACCAAGATCAATAAATTGAAGAGAATCGAGCAATTACCAAAATACCATCGAGTATCATTGAGTAAAAGGCCATTGAGTAATGCATCGAGTAAATGCCAGTGAATACTATCAAGTAATGCCATCGAGTCATCGAGTAAATACTCAGAATGCCATAGAGTATAATCAACCATCGAGTAATCGAGCATTGAGTATTTACCAGAATACTATCAAGTAAGGATCAAATACCATCGAGTAATTACTAAAAAGGTCATCGAGTAAATGTTAACAAGTAATTGAGCATTGGTATCGAGTAAAGGACTATTGAGCATTGAGTATCAAGTTAAAGACATAATGCTCACTTTTTGCTGCGAAAACTCGATGCGTTGCAACGCTCCGGATTTTTACGTGATTCATCCCCGCGCCTTGGGCAACCAAGCATCAACGCAATATTGCAATGTTAGCCCAATGCTTCTTGGATTTTTCTATGATTTTGCATTGCAACGCTAGCCTTGGCGTCACGATGCTATCCCTGCAACTATAAATAATTTTCTTTCATTTTTGCTGAAAGGGGAAAGCACGATTCGATGGAGGCTGGAATTTCTCTCTGTATCGATTAGTCTCTATGGTAATGTTTGTTTCCTACCTAGGTTAGATTTTGATTTCTTTTTCATTTTTAATCAATAACTTGTACTTCTTCATGAATTTGTCTATGGATTTATGAAGTAATTTAATCTTCTTTCTCTTTCAAGAGTTCTTGCAAATTCTTTTGAGTTTTCTACTTTTCTTTTGAAGGAACTCTAAATCTAGAGAACCAGTGAGGGGAAGTAGATCATTCCAAAATCCATTGTGAAAGTATATAAATATTTACAATCAAACAGAACAGTTATGCATCAAGAATAAATTACAGCATGCTTCAATGATTAAAATACAAAAAGATCGAGTACAATACATTTGAAGAACCTATTCTTCACGTATTTCCCTCAATCGTTCAGCAATGCATTCAATAGCATAAACACAACGAGCAATTTAGTAAATAGCACAAACTGAAAGATCCTCGATCACAATCGAGCAAAACTCGATCCTCGACCCTCGAACAGAACTCGACACCACCACAGGCTACCTTGGTATTCTCGGTGTGAGAAACTAGGAATTATGGGCTCTGTATGGATTTGGGTAGAGGGATGGAGGAACTAGACGACCGAGTAGGTGACAAAGAAGAAGTCTATCATATAGACTTGAGTACTCGGTCATTTAGTAAGCGAGTAACTCTCATATAGAAAACTCGATGCCTATCGTTTACTCTCTCAACAAGCTATTGTATAACTTGATCTTTTTATGCGTGGATTGAATAATGAAAACTATTTTAATCTTTTATCCACCAGTTGCCATAAATCGTGTATAACCAGCCACTAAGTTGGCTATTGGGGAAAAATAATATTAATTATCTCATAATTAATATATTATAAATAAATACAATAACTAACTTATCATATTATATTTATAAACTAGTTTTAATATTGCATCATATGCAACATATAAACCATAGTTCTTTTTCTCTTTTATGGCATTTAATATAAATCATATTTATATTAATTCCTCCAATCAAATAATGTATCAAATACATCAAATCAATTATATCATATATAATTGAACTAATTTAATTATATCATATATAATCAAATTCTCTCTTGTTAATTTGAACATTTCAAACTAACCCAAAATTTGATTCTTAACATGTATCCATTGAGCTACCAAGGGAACCTTATGGACTTGTAGTTTGAAGCTCCAACGATACGTGAATAACTGACTAAACTCTTTAATCACAATATCCACCATCCATTAACTGCCGGACATTCCACTAATGACTGACAGCTGCACTCTTCGCACTACAAATATATTTTTGTGTCCATCGGATATAACCAATCAACAGTATGATGATCCTTCACAAATCGCTTGTATGTACAACTGGGCCAAATTGTTGTTTTGTCCCTACAGTTACATCTAACTTCTTAAGTACCACTGATCCCTCTAATGAACAATACATCATAGTCCCACTATGACTAAACCCTTCTTGGGCCAAAAGAAGGTGTGGTGCCACATTGTTCAAGCCCCAGAATCAGCCCTTAAGGGAGCAATTTATCTACTTATCCCTGCTTCGGGGAAAGAGTGAATTTCGTCTTGTGTAGTTGAGTTCCCAGCTCCCTGATAACTGATAGAATATACGGTGATTATACTAAGAATTCATGTGAAAAGTGAGCTTGCATCGATCAACATTGAAAATCTCGGCTAACCCAATATTATGTATTATTTTGCGACAAAAAGTCTATTTTTGTAGCTATCGTAGGAATCGATCGCATGCGATGAATGCCAGTCCATCGCAAGGGTGATCGTGTATGTTCATTGCATGGATGTTGTGGCTATTAATCGCACATGTCCATCGCATGGAGGTTGCGACTATAGAGTAATAACCATGATAGAAGGGTGATCGCAAGGGTGGTGGAATGCGATGGTACTTCAGATACCAAGCATGAATGCATATCTTGGGAGTATAAAAAAGATGATGTTGACATTTCACCTATCACGTCATTAGTAGCAGAGATTCAGAGCAGGTCCATCGCGCTGTTAGTGATAGACTCAAGTGGGACCATTAATGCTGTCGGTGATTGAGCTTTATAAATAGAGCCTTAGAGCTGAAATTTAAAGCATCCGAGCTTCTGCCTTAAGGCAGGTCCTTGTGATCAAAGATGAGAGCGTGGGAAGATATTCTTTGAGAGATCTTCATTCCTTCACCCATTCTGAGTGACGATCGGAGCTTTGCTGGAGATAGATCTCGAGAGAGACTACTCCACCGCCCTTCCATGGCACCACCGACAACCTTGACATACATCTGATGGAAGTAAGAGATTGCCTACATCTAGCCCTCTATCTCTCTTCTATCTCTGTATTGTATTACATTTTGGCTTAAGATATTAATGCATTTTGTAATCAATGCATCTCTTTATTTCCTTCGACTCCGTATTCATTTACTTCTTCTTTATCACCATTTACTTTCATTGCAACAAACTAAGTAAGATTGCATGAGTATCGCATACTTAATCATGCGGCATAGACATGTGAAGCATGTAGCAAACCACTGAGAGGTGTGCGTTGCGCGAGTATAGTGAGTAAATCCTCTTTGCTTAGTGTGAGGCTGTAGCAACGCTTGTCTATGAGAGGTCACAATGTTTGTCTATGAGCTGATCAGCGATGACTAACTGCCCTTGAGGGTAAGTAGTGGAACTCACTAAGCAAAGTAAGCAGTGTTCCTAGAGATAGGAATAATCTTATGTTCAACCATGCTTTATGTGATCATCTTGTCTTATGAGTGCATCATTCATCATTTGGACATACTTAGGAGAGTAGTCTAAAGACCAAATCTAGGCTTGAGAGAGTTAGATTGGATCGCATAAGTAAGAGTAGAAGCTTAGGAATAAGTTCTATTTACTATTTACACAGCGCATGTACCCTAGAAATAGGTTATGGTGGTATGCGGTCACCTTTTCTTATGTGAGTTAGATCGCATAAGCAAGAATAAAGACTTAGACATAAGTCTTATCGACATTTTCGCATATGCATTGCATGTGTCCTAGAAATAAAAATTGTATATTTATGTATAGCATGATCTCATAACTTATGCTGGCTGAGGTTACCTTTGCGATCAAGCTTAATGATGTGGTGAAGTTATCCCTTCCACTATTTTATTTATTTTTCCATGCATCTTATTATGAGATAACAGTTGCCACGTCTCTACTAACTCTCATAGTCATATTTCCATTGCTTGATCTGTTTAGTTAGGAGTAGGAGTAGCACATAGTTCTTTAACTTCATTATTCTTTTATTCTTCACCACAAACACATCACTTCACAACATTTAGTTACAAGTCCTTCGACCTCGGATCACCTCGAGAAACTTGCGATCTCATTATACTTGACGAGAGAAGAAGAAAACTTTTGACGGGAATGCATGGTCATTGCATATATTCTTAAACGTATATTGCATATTTCTTAGTCCAACACATGACCATTGACGCATGGAGAATTAATGCATATCATAAGATGAACACATATTTATACTTTTCATTTTACACGCACCACTCCCCAATTAGACGAATTCCCAAAGTGGTAGGTTTGAGTCGACGATCTGGCCATTCGCACCCATGCAAATCAAAGGACCGCCCTCATAGGCAGGAGTTCACAACTAACTCAGGATTAAGGTCATGTTACCTATGGTCATCCTAGTGAAATGAAAGTCTCTATCATGAACGACATTATATAACGAGACTAAACATTTCATGGTCTGGTCTTATACAAACTCTTTTGTATTAAAGTATCCCCGCTCACATGTCTAATACACGAATGATCAGGATCAGACCATTTGTAGCACTTTACAACATTTGTAACAGCTACAAAGTGGGCTACACGCGTAGTGTCACTAAGATAAGGTATCCCTCCTTTATTCATATACTGTAGACCATTTAGGTTATCACTTAAAGCACAATCCACTTTTATGTCTCCACATATATGCTTAAGTTACAATGATAACCATGGATCTTAGATTATTGGTTTTTAACTAATGCAACTAAAATATCTTATATTTCATCAACTGAAGTGAATAAAATATCTCATATTATAAATCACAAAAAAATTTGTTCATACATGTGTTTACAAACTACGGGATCTTACGAGATTTAGGGCATCAACCCCAACATCTTTATCATTAGCAATTTGAATTTGAGCATCCTTGAATCTGATTTTAATTCTTGAAACATGTTGAATGATCTATATCTTGAGCATGTTTAGCCTAGATGCTTGGCTTTTTCACATTCACTCATCATTCCATATGTTGCTTTTAATGTGTTCAATAGAATATCTAGCTAAGATCTCCAAGAGGCAATAGTGATTGTGTGTTGAATGGCTGACTAACCTAGGATGCACTAATTACTAGATTTGGAGAAAATTCGGTTAATTAAGTAAGCTACTTTAACAATTAATCGACGCAATTGAATAATAGAACTTAATGCATGTGTTTTCTCTTCTATATGACCGCTAAGGAACCCAATAGAGGTAGAAACATGTAGATAGATTAGGGTTAGGGCTATCCTACTTTAATCGTTGATTAGGACGCTTTCTTGATTAGGTTATGCTAGTTGTCCGCTTTTGTAGAGACTAGTTTAATCTAGATTAAGTAAATAGTTGCGTGCTTAATCAGATTGTGAATTAAATTTGTAGAATTCAATGATAAGAATTGCAATGAACGTCTAAATTGGATTAGAAGCAAGAGTGTTCTAAACTTTCTAAATTTTTAGCATGTTTTTTTTGTCTTAATAAAAAACCCCGTTTTATAGCTTTCGTAATTAATCTTGGTTAAAGAAAATATTAAATAACATTTCCCATTGGATCGACGTCTTACTTCCATTTTAACTACGAGTTAGTTAGGTTGTTGTTCGAGCTTTATAAATATCGTTTGTTTCGGGTTAGGTAGAACTAACGACACTGACTTTGTTTGGACAAAAAACGTCGTTGCTGGGGAGATGGCTAACCATTTAATCTTTTTCTTAGCTGAACTTAACTAATAAACTTTAAAACACCAAAAATATTTTCTTCTTTTTGCGTCTACTAGTCTTAATGGCGAATATGAACATTTACTATGTGCTTCAAACGTTGATGTGGCCCACCGAAGAGAACAAGAGGTAAGAGAATATAATGAGCTTAAAAGTGAAGTAAATTTGGTTTATGAACTTTCTGACTACTCCTGTGAGTTTGTGCAGGAACATCCTCATCTTTTTCAAGAACCATTGAGTTTCCAGTAGAATGGCTTTATTTCGGACACAAAGTCAGAGCTAGCGTTCAAAATCTTTGTGACCTCATTGTCCAGATTATCGATTCGGTAAGAGAATCGAGGAGTCTCAAAAAGATACATTTTTTTAGAATACTGAGTTGAGCGGTGGAGGAATTCACATCGACAATCCAGTAGATCCACCGATTCTTCAAAAGTCCTAAGACGTTGGATTTAGAAATGTATGAACTTGCTAATGGCTTTCTAATTGTGAGCAGGATTTAATTGAGTTTCACCTGGAGACTCAAACCCTCGTGCCAATTGAGGTCCATCAAACCCATGAGCTTGCACACTCCATGCTTACATTGGAGAACCATTTAGAGCCTTCCATCGTCTATTGCATTGAAACCGATCTAATTGAGAAGTTTCCTTGGACCGACAGTGAAGATGATGTTTATTCCATGCCATATTTGGAATAAGTAAGTAGGGATAAGTATGAGCCCACACCACACCTTAAGGAATCTTAGGTAATGCAGTTAGAGGCTTCCAAGCCTAGAACCGTACTTTGCCTTGGAATTTGTTGCATCTTCGATTATTGCTCGTATTTTCGTTTTGAGTCTGAATCTGTTGTTGAGTCTTTTCTTTCTTTCGACTCTTTAGGGTCATTTGAATCTTTTGGTTTTTTTTCTCTTTTTTACCAAATATTAGAAAATCTAAATTCGACATGTTTGGTTTTCGTAAGAGGATGAGTTCTCTTATAACCCTTCTAGGCTATATAGATTCATCCAAGAGAGGACCGAAGAAATATGAGAATTTTTATGTACCTTGAAAAGCATAAAAGATGGGTTACGTCAAGCAATCAACATTAAAAATTTTCCCTTCCTAGAGGTAGCCAAGCATAAAAAATAAAACACGATTTCTTTTAGTTTTAATTTTCGTTTTGTTAGAACTAGTTTTAGCTGTAGACTAGAATTGTACTTCTTTGTTCTTAATAAGTTAGGATAGTCTTTATTTTTAAAAAATAAAAAAAATGAAAAAAATTAGGGCACCGTGTCGCAACGTTGTGAGGCAGAAACACGATTTTAAACCAGTTTCTTTCATTTGAAGAAGTTCAAACTTGATTCCCTCTTCTCAACATCAATTCTCTCTCAAATTTTCTTCCCACCCCTCGCCGATTTTTCACCCCAACTCAAATCCAAGTCAAGTGTTTTTCCAAATCTCTTCATTCTCTTAACTTTCAAGGATTTCTTCCTTGAATATTTTGGGTTTTTCACCAAAACACCCATTTTAGGACTTTTTCTCTTCCTTTCAAGCAAAAGCTTCAATCAACCTAAGATAATAAACTCCTTTTTCTTTTAACTCTTTGATGATTATCTTGATTGTGATTTGAGTTCTACTTTTTGAGATTTGAGTTTTGCTTCATGAGACTTGATATTTGCTTGTTTGATACATGATTTTCTTGGAATGAATGACTTCTGCTTTTAAATTGTTGAATGTTGGATAATTAACAATAATATGCTTGGGAATTTTTCTGCTTGCAGGTTTTTAATCGATTAGTGGTGTGAGATTATTTTGCTTGAGAAACCTTTTAGAAGAGTGAATTACTATTCTTTTAGGTTTTAACCCTTATTTCGTGAGATTCCTTAGAATATTCTTCATGGGTCCTAAGCCTAAGAAAGGAAGGAGTGTTGTCAGTTCAAGTGGTAGGGATTCTCCTCCACATCCCAAGTCCAGTAACCTTAGGTTTGTTTCAGAAGGAGCTAAGAATAGATACCATCAAGTGGTAGCTCTTAGAAACCTAGTGCCAGAGAGAGCTTTGACCTTAGAGTGAAATTTCTATCTGAAAATCTCTTCTGAAATACGGGAGAGAGGATGGGAAACCCTAGTAGCTAATCCAATCGTTCCTTTAGTTAGAGAATTCTATGCCAACACTGACCTAGATAGAGATGTATCCTTAGTGAGAGATGTTAGAGTCTCTTTTTCTTCCTCAAGAATTAATGAAACCTCTGGCCTAGCTCAGTTTGATGATGAGTACGAACGGTTCTATCTTAACCGCTAGATGAACAAGAGATTATAGAAGCCCTCTGCGGGCAAGGAGCTCGTTGTAGTAAGGTTTAGATCTACGAACATGTCTGTAGTAGGTCAAATCTGGCATGCTTTTGTATGTTTCAGATTAATGCCTGTACTTAGACTAACCGATGTGCCCCGAGATAAAGCCAAACTTCTCTACCGTCTCATTCAGGGTATGTCTATTAATGTTGGAAGAGTTATACATGCTTCCATCCGTCGATGTGGACGGTGTTCTACGATGGGTAGCTTTGGACACCTTAGCTTAATAACTTTGTTGTGTCAGAGGTCCGGGGTAGAGATACCCAAAAATGAGGAACGTATGGGGCATAAAGCTCTAATTTCTAAGACATCCATCTTAGCCTTCTGAGGCCGTGGAGTTAAGGAACTTCACGAACAAGATGAAGAAGAGCTAGGTGGTGAGGATAAGCATTTAAGAAAAAAACCACTTAGGGTAGAACTTCGCAGTCATCCCCATGAGCAATCCTCTAGTGGTGAAACCTTAGGTGAGCAAGCACGTAGATCCTTCATAGAAGCTTTAAGGGTGAGCCGCGAGACTGCTTGCCAAGTTAGGCGAATGCACAGAACTGCCAATTTTATGTGCGAAAGAGACCATCTCTACTATGCCAACATAGGCTGTCAGTGTGATCTTCAGCAAGAGGCCGACTCACTTGACTTGGACTGACTTTGGCAACACATATATTTTCCCGGTATCTTCTTCAATTTTTTTGCCCTATCTTTTATCTTTCATTTTCATTTTCGCTTTTATTTGCTTTCCTTTATTTGCTTTCTAGGAATAAAATTTTAGACTAACTTTCTTCTTCTTTAGCTTTTCTTTTATTTTCTTTTTCTTTTCTTTTCTTTTTTTTTTTGTAGGAACAACAAAAATGAAAGAAAAAAGCAAAAAATTTGAGGTAGGAAAAGAACGAAAACAAACAAGAAAAAAATTCTACCACCACCCATTACGCGAAATCAAGCTCTCTGTTCCCTTTTCTTTTTATCTTCTTGCTCATATTTTAGTTTTATAAACATTGAGGACAATGTTTAGTTTTTAAGTTGGGAGTGAGAATACATTGCATGTGTCTGGAACCCTTGAGCACCTGAGCTTGAGTTGTGGATTTATGATCTTGATGAAATATATCTTGATTAGGCTCTATTACATTTCTATGACATTTTTTTTATTCTCTTAAAAATGCACAATATCATTATCTTGGTATTTTTCCTTTTTATATGACTCATGTTGCTTTCAATGCATGATTCATTACAAAGTATGTCCATTCATTCAAGAATAACATTTACTTTGTTTTTCATGATCATTTTTTTCCTCAATCTTTTGGTTCTTATCAATGAACTTTGATGACGCATTCTCTCAAGCAATGATACAAATCAATTTTAAACTTCTTAAAATCTTTTCTTACAAAATTTGAAACTCATTTTTGAAAAGAAACTTTCTTTTCCTTTTAACTTCATAAAAAATTGAATACTCAGTCATTAGATTTATTTAGAATCTCAAAACTCTTAGAAACTTCATATCTACTTAATTTTCTTTGTTACCCCGATAGGACAAATTTTGGTATAAGAACAACTATCTTGTTTTAGAGATAAGTTTAAATAAAGAGGATAAAAAAATGGCCTAATATATATATAAAAAAATTACTAGCACAAAAAAAACATAATAAATAAATAAAGGAAATTTTCCAATTTAACATAACCTTCACTAATGTGTGTGTGTGTGTGCATGGATAGAGGTGAAAAGAGCTACCTCCATCGTGTTAGTTAGGGCCTGCGAGAAAAGAGCGATAGGTTCCCTGCAGTGTGAGTGTGAAAGCTATCCCTCTAGGTAAAAGAAATGTCATTTATGTTTGGTGTGTGTGAATTTAAAAAGAAAAAGGCACCCTTGTATTAGAATTGTCTCTATCCAATGCAAGTTAGGTATATCATAGACCGATAACTGAGCCAGTGTAGGACGAAGAGGAATTGAGAGTTGGATAAGCCTTTCTACTAGTTTTAGCCTTTAAATAAACTAAAATTGAGTAGCCTATTCTTTTATGGCTTACAAGAAAATGAATGTTTTCTTTTCAAAAATAGGCTTCAATTCTTTGTTAGAAAAATTTAAAGGTTTGAATGCCCATTTGTATCATCCGTTTGCTTGATTGTTGAAAAGAGAGATATGAATATAATTTTCGAGTTAACCACATGAACATATTAACATTTTTGAATTCTGAATGAATGCACGATTGATATTCATGTTTTTGCTTGAATGTATGCATATTTCTAGTTTTGACTTGCTCGAGACGACCAAGAGTTAAGTTAGGGGTGTTTTGTTAGGTTTTTAAAGGATGTATATTTTCTATGATAATTTCCATAACATAGTGTTAATTATTTGCTTTTAATGCTAATTTTGTAGGTAAAATGGTCCCCGAGGCGTTTAGAAGTCATTAAGAAAATAAAAAAATTAAAGAGAATTGAGTAATTACCGAAATGCCAATGAGTATCATCGAGTAAAAGGTCATCGAGTAATGCATCGAGTAAATGCCAGTGAATATTATCAAGTAATGCCATCAAGTCATCGAATAAATACCCAGAATGCCATCGAGTATAATCAACCATCGAGTAATCGAGCATCGGGTATTTACTAGAATACTATCGAGTAAGGATCAAGTATCATCAAGTTATTACTAAAAAGGTCATCGAGTAAATGCTATCATGTAATCGAGCATCGTGTATCAAGTAAAGGCCATCAAGCATCGAGTATCAAGTTAAAGACAAAAAGCTCAATTTTTTTTTGCAAAAACTCGATGCATTGCAATGGTCCTCACAACATTGCAACGCTCCAGATTTTGGCGCGATTCATCCACGCGCCTTGCGCAACCAAGCGTCAATGCAGTGTTGCAACGTTAGCCTAACGCTTCTTAGCTTTTTCTATGATTTTGCATTGCAATGGTGGCCTTGGCATCACAATGCTATCCTTGCAACTATAAATAGTTTTCTTTCATTTTTGCTGAAAGGGGTAAGCACGATTTTGATGGAGGCTGGAATTTCTCTCTATATCAATTAGTCTCTATGGTAATTTTGTTTCCTACCTTGTTACATTTTGATTTCTTTTTGATTTGTAATCAATAACTTGTAATTCTTCATGAATTTGTCTATGCATTTGTGAAGTAATTCAATCTTGTTTCTATTTCAAGAGTTCTTGCAAATTCTTTTGAGTTTTCTACTTTTCTTTATCATTAGCAATCTGAATTTGAGCATTATTGACTTTGATTTTAATTCTTGAAGCATGTTGAATGATCTATATCTTGAGCATGTTTAGTCTAGATGCTTGGTTTTTTCACATTCACTCATGACTGAATACGTTGCTTTTAATGTGTTCGATAGAATGTGTAGCCAATATATCCAAGTGGCAACACCGATTATGAGTTGAATGGCCGACTAACCTAGGACGCATTAATTACTAGATTTGGAGAAAACTTGGTTAATTGAGTAACCTATCTTAACAATTAATCGATGCAATTGAATCCTATAACTTAATGCACATGTTTTCTCTTCTACATGACCGCTAAGGAACCCAATAGAGGTAGAAGCATGCATATAGATTAGGGTTAGGGCTACCCTACTTTAATCGTTGATTAGGACTCTTTCTTGACTAGGTGACGCTAGTTATCCGCCTTTGTAGAGACTAGTTTAATCTATATTAAGTAAGTAGTTGTGTGCTTAATAGGATTGTGAATTAAATTTGTAGAATTCAATGATAAGAATTGCAATGAACATCTAACTTGAATTAAAAGCAAGATTATTCTAAAGTTGGTTACAACTATCCTTTATCTTTTGATTTTTAGCATGTTCTACTTAGCTTCCGGACATCCACTCCAAGCGCTCGACGCGTCGACAACCTAACGCCTACACACCTAGCCTTTACGTGCACATCAATAGCCTCTCAAGGTCTTGACCACCGCCTGCCTCTTGCTAACGCATAGCAAGCCCTCGGCCACAGTTATCTTGGGCTGTCGCACACCACAAGCTTATCGGATATGGGATACCAAATGGTAAAAGATGGGTATGGGATGCCCTAGTTTATTGTATTTCTCTATAAAACTTAGAAACTTAGTCTTATATCGGATATATAAGTTACCACTGGAGTTTTAGTCTAAGTTGGAGTTTGTTGGGTTTTATGTCTTAAAACTTGTGGTTTGTAAACAATGGAACTTATTCTTAAAAATTCAATAAGGTGTTGTTGAATAGATGTTTTGCTTAATAAAAATCCAATAAACCTGAAAGTCCCTTGACTAATTGATGAATACTTGAACTTTATGTGGAGACATAAAGGTGAATCAGGTTCAAGTAAATAGTCAAAATGATTTATAGTATATGAATAAGATTGGGTACCTTATTCTGGTAACACTATTGGATGCGGCTTGCTCTATAGTTGTTACAAAGAGTTGTAAAGTGCTACAAATGAAGTGATCCTAATTCATTCATGTTGGGACATGAGAAGTGAGGGTGTTCTTATGCAAAAGCGTTTGTATAAGATCGGACCACGAAATTAGTCACTCTTACTTTATAACGCTGTTTATTGTTTAAGACTGACTATTTCAAAGCGATGACCTAGGTAACTTAACCTTAATCCTAAGCTAACTATGAACTTCTGTTTATTTGGGATTATCCTTAGATTTCCATAGGTGAGGGTTGGCTCAACAGCGCCGACTCAATAAACCTCCTATTTTAGGGGTAAGACTAGATAGATAGCTAGGGTAGAATGCAAGACCGAATTCACTCCTACTCGCTTTTAAGGATAGTAGAGAGGTTGTTCCATTAAGTGTTAATTCTGGGTCTTGAACAAGGGGCCCTACCCTCTCATTGGCCTGAGAGGGACTTAGTTTTGTTGATTGGATCACAAAACAATTGTTTATTAAGGGATCAGTGGGGACTTAAGGAACAAGAGGTAATTTTGAGGATAAAATAGAGATTCGATCCAGCCATTATTACGAATAACTTGTGAAGGGATGACTTACTAATCATGGTTATATCGAGTGGACATAATATATCTACAGTGAGGGGAGTTCAACTATGGGCTTTAGTGGAGTGACCCATTACTTAACAAATGGAGGTTAGATCAGTCTAATGAGTTTAACCAATTAATCTTGGATCGTTGGAGTCCATGATCTGTAGGTCTATGAGGTCCCCTACTAGTTCAGAAATAGATTGCTCTAGAGTAGCGTGATAAGTTAATTTGAAACCTTCAAATTAGAATCAAACAGAATTAGAAAATATATATTTAAATATGATTTAAATATATGAAGATGGAATTGTGTAAAATTAATTTAATATTGGATATTAAATTAATTAGAATTATTTAAATTGTTTAACTAATTATTTATTAATTTTATTAGAAAATTAATTTATGAAATTAATTTATAAAATTTAAAAAAATTTGATTTTAGAAATAAAATATGATTTTAAAATCAATTTTGGATTTTGGAAATTAAAAATACACAAAAAGGAAAAATGAGATTTTTTCAACTTCATCTTCAACTAGCTCTCAAAGAACCCATTATCTTCAACCTTCAATAACTCCAAGCATGAGCTGCATCCCATGTAACAAATCTCTTTGCATGATAGTCTACAATATATTGAAGAGATTGGAGTGAAGTTGAGCTGGTTGCAACCGAAAGAATTTTAACTGAAAATTCATGAGAAGAAGGTGTTCTTCATTTTAGGTTGCTGCAGTGAGCATTCTCTAAGTCCCTTTGAATCCAGGTTATTTTGAGTCCCACAACTCAATCTAGAGCACCAAGAGAATAGTAGGAAAGATCTTGTGGTGGTATGCACAAAGATTTGGAGGAATTTGCAGTTGGAAATCGAGATTTCAAAGGTTCTTCAAAGATTGTTATGAAACCCATTAAATTCTACTTGAGCATGTTTTCATTTCTGCCAAAATTAATCAATTAGAGTGCTTATCGATTGATAACATTTAAAAATATGATGTTGTTATGCCTTTGCTATATCGCTTATGCACTACTGATGAATGAATGATTCAAGTTCTTGTCTCAGGTAACGACACCAAAAACTTGTAATATTAAATTTGTAATTATCTTTATCTATATCTATTATTATGCGCTAATGAATGAAATTGATGATGCTCTATGCGCTCAAGTGCTTTGCGATAAAGATATTGCTATACTACGTTCTAGGTGTATGCAATGATGATAATATGCTTTGCAGTATGTGATGATGTAGTGCGTGTCACAAGTTTTCTTGCGCTGGAACCAAGTATAATTCCAACGCAAGTTTCTCAGATTGACCTGAGGTCAAACACAAGGATTGTTGTTGTATTGCGATACTAATGTGGTATAAGCGACTGGTTTAACATAAAGAATAAAGAATTGTTTTGTGCAGAAAACTAAATTGCGATGAAAATAAAATGCGCTGGTAAATAAAATGCGAGAAAGAAAATTACGATGATAAAATAAATGACTAAACTACTAATGATACAGGGTGAGGACTGGCTGTAAAGTTGTACAAAAGATTCTAATGAATACGGTGGCAAGTCTTGTGAATGAATTAGAAAAAGAATGAGTAGAGGGGGAGGACATCGCAAGTTCGTCAATCCCGTTAAGGACGAAATTGAGGTTTCGCTTTCCCTTGGCTTACACCTTTCAGTGATCTGCCGTGTTCCCATATGTCTATGGTGAAACAGGGATGAACGTAATGAACGCAAGGTTGTTTCCATCTCTGGAAATACTTCTCGCTTTAATTAACGCATTCTTCCAACCTTCTCTCGATAGGCGAAATAACATCTTCACTTCTGCTTTCACCGGTGAAGATACCGTCGAGCATGCTTTAGCTAAACTTAGCTGATTACCTTAACAAGGATTAACTCACTCGCTTAATCCTTCCCCTTTACCCAGGGGATTAGTGACACATGATGGAGAAAATGATTGATAAATGTGTGGAAAAGAACAGAGAGATGATAATGATTACGATAATGATATTTAAATCTAAAGATCAGCGTTTGATCTGATTGTGAATGAAAGATTAAAGAAAGATGAACACAATAGATGAATGTAAGAATAGAAACAAATACAAAAAGAGTGTCAATGTCTTAACACAGATCCCGATCAGAGACGTTGTGCTTGCCGGCATGTGGATAAGATGGAATGGAAAGCTTCCCTCTCAGGCTTGCTTTCCAGGTAGAAGTGACCTCTTGCACAGAGCTTCTTCTTTAGGAATGGAAAGAATTTCTTGCTCAGAGACTCACCTTTTGGCCTTGTCTCGTCATTCTCTCGGATTTTCTCTGTATTGTCTGTTTAGACCAGCCTCCTTAACAATGAATTCGAGGAAGCTATTTATAGACCTTGGCTCTTTGTATTGGTGGTCCCACTTTGTAAATCTGATAATTCATGCCATGGCATAGTGGAAATGTCCACTCTACTCTAGATCAATCTGTCAGAATCATACAACAGAAAGCTGTACACATAAGAAGTCCTTCGAATGCGTGGCTCTTCACATCTTCGATCGATCGCCGCATGCTGTTGTGGATGCATTGATCATTTTTTTCCTCGAGCAATTAATGCATGCGGTGACCTATTTCTTGCAAGACAAAGACTTGGACATTCCATTTCGCCATCACAATGGGCTTAGTGGGTGTGTTCACGATACTTTACAATTTTCGTATTTCTAAGCCAATTTCTATACTGTCGACAAAATTTTCCCTTCTTTTTGTCGCATAACCTAAATAAAACAGCATAAATAACTTGTATTTCTACAAGTTATCATCGATCGTTTTCGCTTCCACTGCGTGCTGGAATCTCTCCAACAAAGCTCCATGCCCCTAAGCTTTACAAGCTTCATCACAAGGCTACTTTTGTTTTCAACACTTAGCTAAAATTTTACATACTAATGCCAAACATCTTACTAACTGAGATCTTATTTCATAATACTCAAAATCCCTTCCTTTCTTCTTCAATATCTTCATGCCTTTTCCTACAATCATAACATTAATTCATGCTTAATTTACTTAGCATATTAATGAACATACTTAGGTAGGAAAAATAGGGTTCGAATTTCACATTTATACGGTGGCCTAGTTTGCGTCATCATATAGAGAATGTTGGTCATGGTTACACCCTTCGTTTTGGCTTGCTCCCATGGGTGTCATGCAAGCATCCAACTTTGGTTGTGTACCAATCTCAGCTTCTAATTTTGACCCTCAGCCAAGTTTTACTTTTGCTGGTCAAAGGAGTTGTCTCTTTTATCCTTATTTTCTCCCTCTTTTTTTTTTTTCATATTGCGTCGATCCTGGAAACCTACCTTCGTTTTGGCTTGCTCCCATGGGTGTCATGCGAACATCCAATTACGAGCAGGTTCCTTTCACGACTTAACTCTTATCAGGTTGGGATTTTCCCTTGCGCTGATAGCGGAGTTTTTATGATTATTATTTTTTTTTAGATGATAATGAACGCATTTGCCTAATATGACCGCATCCGCTTGATCGCACCTGCTTAGACCTTCCCCACTCCCAAATTTAGAGATGCGCAAGGTCCTCATTGCGTTGTTTTGGACAAAAAAGACAAAACACTTAGTCAATATTTTGAAAAGAAGGTTTGAGCAGAATCTTGTAATAGAGAAGGTAAAGTAGAGCTATTGCGATGAGTTGTCTAAGTGTTAGTCAGAAAATGCAATGTATAATGAAATTCTGCTAAGGGTATGCATAGTACTCATCATGGCAGCACAAATAAACAATGCAAAATAAAAGACAAGAATTACCACAACAATTGAAAAAAGATGATAAAAGTAAAGAGGTTAATGTATATGGAAAGAATAATTACTCAGTTGTATAAAATTTGACTAAGTATACAAAGAATTTTAAACATTGCAACACAAAATTTTAGCATATACAAAAGAATACAAGGTATAGCTTCTATATAAAAAGAAATTAATGAATGAATGGCTGAAAGAATAGCAAAATTTGCGGAGAAGGTGGCACACCCCCAAATTTAGAGTTGTAGTGGGGGATCTTGAGTAGGATGTTGTGGAGGAGCTCGTTTAGGCGCATCTTGAAACTGTAGAGGTTGCTGTAGATGGGGAGGCACCATGGGACCATGTAAATAAGCTGTTAAGAAGTTGAAGTACTCATGGTTGCGCTCTGCCATCTGTCTTTGGTTCAGGTGAATGGTAAAGATATTGCGTTGAATGTTAACCATCGCCAGTCACACCATTGTATTGCTACATTGCAACTCTGCATTGCTCTCCTGCAACTTCGTTATTGCTTGACAGAAGAAGTTAAGTTGATGAGAGAAGAAGGACCACATTTCTGCTAAGTCAGCAGCAAGGGTTGCGATGGTGGGTTGTGCCGTCGATGTTTCACCAACATCGATTTGAGGTTGAGCGGAAGGGCCTGCTCCCAAACCTGTGGGTCATCAACATGCAGCGATGGAGGGGAAAAGTGAGGTGGAGATGGATGGTGGGGGGACGCTACTAGAGATGCAGTGTTTGAATCTGAAGCAAGAAGAAGGTTGGTGAAGTGTTCAGGAAGAGGGGAAAGGGGCTCAATTGGAGGGCACATGGGCAAATGATTAAAGGCAAAGGGTCCAAGGGTCTTTGGGTTTGCTCTTGCGGTGATTGTTCTTGGACTTTTTCCTTTCTTTTATCATTGCGGCGGTGCTTCTTTGGTTTGGGTTATTGTGGCGCATTCAGATCTATGAGGGGCTTTTTCGGTGGAAGCTCGGGACAATGTGTGGAATCCTTGAGAAGCATTCTCAGGATCTTCGTATGGATGAGGCTGTGGACTTTAGCATGGGCTCTTCGTCAATGCCTACACCCACAGAGAGGCACAGGCTCGAAATCATCCATGGAAAGAAGTATTGGCCTCTCACACGACCAATAAAGCCTTGAATCTACTTCACAATTAGCTGGCGTACATCAATCCGAATGCGCTGCGCGATACAATATGCGGCCATCACTCGATCCCTTGAAATTGTTTTATCATGCGTTGTTGGGATGAGTCGTCGTTTCACAGAATATACCCAAAGTCGCGCCTCTGGGAGCAGTTTGTTGGAGGAAAGGGTCTTAAGGCCTGTTAATGATACCGACCACTGAGTGCCCGATCGCGTTAATACTTTCAGCTCATCTTCCATGCGTACTTCTTCAGAATCATCAATTATCTTGTTACCCAGTGCTTCTGGGATGTTCTTTAACTTATATAGTTCATTGATGTCCTTTGCACTGAACGACACTGTCCACCCTTTAATGATCACTGCATCTTCGATGTTATGGAGTTGGCCGTGATAAAAGACCCTCACTACAATAGGAATAACTATGGATGGACATTGGCAGAAAGTTTCCCACCCATGTTCCACCATAATACTCATGATCAGATCTGGTAGTGGCATCAACGTAGGGAAGAAACCCATTTCCATCATCATATCATCATTTTCTTTCTTTATTGGTGGGTGCTCCTGGTCGATGCAAGCTCGCTGCTCTCAAATTTAGCTTTGCCTTTGTCTTGAGTAGATGCAAGGCGAGATTTTTGTTTTTGTTTTCATTCTCTTTCCTTGCGTTACTCTTCTTGTTTTCTTTTCCATTCCGCCACTTCTTTTTTCTTATTTTCTCTGATGCACTGAACATTTTCTTTGCGTCGTTTCTCTTTCTTCTCTTTCTCCTTCTTTTCTTTCGCTTCTTCTTCTTTCATTTCTTTCTCAAACTGCTCCAAGGCAAGACAAATGCATTGCTCATCCTCGAGCCTTCTTATTTCTTCTTCTGCTGTTCTTGCATTGTCATGACACACGTCCTCATTGTGTAGTTTTCTGGCCAAATCGCCTGATGCGATGATTTGGCACGCACGTGACATTTTCTCTTGCTTCTCCTCTGCTTCTCTTTTTCTTCTCTCATCTTCTTCTGCTATGCATTGAAAAAATAATGGGTCACTCATAGACCCTTGCGGAGCATTCTTCTTGCAACGCCGCATCAGAGGGGTAATATCTGGATCTTCTCTATCCTCAGTCGCAACCATTCTGAAATGCGTTGATGAAACTTAAGGTTGCACTAATGCTTTGGCTTGCGTTGCATCCCCTCTTCCACCCTTACGGTGGTTGATTCTCGTCAAAATCTGGGCTTTCTGCCCTCTTCCTCTTCTCCTCCTTCTTCAGGCGTTTCTCTTTTCACCTACGTTGTTTCTTTTCACTCGTCTTCTTTCTTTCTTCTCCTTCTTCAGTTGGGTAACTTCATCTCCTTTTACTCGTTTTTCTTTGCTTTTTCTCTTCTTCTTCCCTTCGGCCGTTTTCGGCTGCTTCTTCGCTCCTACCACCTCCAAAACGACCCTGATGGGTCCCTCATTGGAGTCTATTGGAACAGTCTCCTTAGGATCCGCAATAGCCAGGGCCCTTCTTTGCGAAGCTTCCACCATTTCTTCCTCTAAAGGCAAGGGTTGGTTTACAACTCTAGCTTCTGGTAGCCCCCCCTCTTTTTCCATATTACTCGAAATGTTCCCAAATACCTCTTTGTCGCCTCTTCTCTTCAGTTCGCTTTCTAACAAACGTACTGGGAGCGCCACCTCAGGTCTGGTGGTAAGGGCACTCTCTATGCTCGGCCCCTCTCAGATGGTGAGTGGTTTGGCTACAGAGGTCTTTTGTTAAGGTTTCCCGGCGATTCTTGATGAAGGTTTGGGTGGGCGGTGAGGCGGCGGCTAGTAGTGAGGAATGCCACCAACCGTGCGGTGACGTGGGCTTGGGAAGGCGATGATGGTAGGGAAGATGAGTGTGAAGATTGTCCGGCCATGGTTTCAGTTGAGTGAAAGAGTTAGGAAAATTTTGGTCTGAGGAAGGGAATCAGAAGGGTATGGTATGCAGAGGAAATTTTAGGGCTTCTTTTGCGAGAGATTCAAATAAGCTCTTCGATGAAGGAGGGTGAGATTTATAGGTTGAGCCTTGATGGGCCCAATGCAATCTCTGCATGGCAGGCTTCGAGATTCTCAAAAAGTCTGTTGCCGCTCCCTCTCATTATGATTTAGTAGGAAGGACGTCATTTCGTCTGCTAAGTCATAATTCCCTTAGAAGCTTAAACGATTCGACTACTCTCTCTGCGAAGATTTTATCTTTTTTATTTTATTCGGACAGGCGTAATGTTAATTATTAACGCAATGCATTCGTTACCGTAAATGCATATTTGCGAAGGACGAGCACAACATATGCATTAGCGCAACACACTCCTCAACTGAACACATTTCTGGAGGATGGGCGCATGGTATTTCTACCAGTGCAACACTACCTCGACATAGTGCCTTTTTTTTGTTGAGGATGGGTGCAGTGCACATGTGCAACTCATCCGTCAACGCAATGCATTTGCAGAAGACGAGCGCAAATGTATCTATCAGCACAAAATACACTTGTCATCACAATGCATATCGGATGTTTATTAAAATTTTTTTTTAACAATTCATCAACATCACAACTCTTATCCCCAAAACCAAGTTGGTACGATGTTGCGGTGTTCATTTTCTTTTTACTATTCATTCACTGAAATTAGGTTCAACGCAAACTAAGGCTGGAAAGTAAACAAATTCAACAAAGCATGAAATTAACGCAACTTGAATTGAAGTAGAAGTAAATACAAAAAGCAGTAAAGACTAATTTAAGAAAGCCGTAATAACACAATAAAGAAAGCAGTAGAGAAAGCTATAAAGAAAGCGATAAAGATAGATGTTAGGGATGTTGATTGAGAAAAAGTTCTTTAAGGTTACTGCAATCCACATCCCCGCAGGCGGTCAGACTTGGTTGCGCAATGTCACTACTGACATTACTTCTTTCCATGAGATTCGGGGGCTTCTGAATTACTTGGTAGCATTCCCGGTGTTCTATTTCGAAGCTTGGCTGCTAGTTGCCCTACTTGGACCTCCAAATTCCTTATGAAAGACGCTTGCGATTGCATAACAGCATCATTTTCTTAATGTACTACTTCAATAGGGCTTCAAAGGATGATGAATTTGTAGAGATGTTTGATGTGGAAGGTTGGTTGTGCGATTGCCATTGGTGACTCTGATTCAGACCCTGGTGAAAATTCGGAGGGTTTTCTCGATTCCCGAAGTTGTTTTGTGAATTCCTCTGGCCTTCTTGGTCGTTGTTACCTCCCTAACTGAAGTTAGGGTGATTTCGCCAACCTGGATTATATGTGTTGCTGTACGGGTTATTCTGAATAGCGTACACTAATTGCGAGTTTAATGGGCATATTTCTGCAGAATGACCCCCTCCGCATTGTGCACAGCTGATTGCTGCCACTTGTGCCAGCGCATTGGTTTCATTGCCATCGTCTGGAGGAGAGAGGTCACTGCGGCCATTTGTACGGCCAATGTTGTCATTGTATCTGTTGGTATAATGGTGTTTTCTGTTCTTCTTCTCTCTGGGCCTCTTCCCCTGTACCCGTCGTCTACCCAGTCATTTGTGTTTTGCGAAATGCGATCCAAGATGACCTTGGCTTCAGTGTAGGTCTTGTCCATAAATCCTCCTGTCGCGGAGGAATCAACAACAGCTTGCGTTGATCGATCTAGGCCGTTGTAAAAAGTCTCCATGAGGACACAATTGGGAATCCCGATATACGGACAGTTCTTTACCAATCTTCTGAATCGCACCCAGGCGGTGCTTAGAGTATCATTTTCCATCTGCTCGAAATTCAACACATCCTTCCGTCTCCTTGCATTGACGACTGGTGGGAAGAATTTCTTCATGAATCGCTCCACCAATTGATCCCATAAAGTAATTTCATTTGGCTCCAAAGAATGAGCCCACCTCTTTTCCTCATCCCTCAGTGTGTACGGGAAGAGATACAATCTAATTCCCTCAGGAGTAACGCCAAGAATGGAAAAAGTATTGCACATCTCCACGAAGCTGGTCAAATGTGCGTGTGGGTCTTCACCTTGCATCCCTCCAAATTGTCCCGCATTTTGGATCATTTGAAGCATGACAGGCTTGATTTCAAAGCGTGCGTTCTCCTCAACCATGGGTCTTAAAATTCCGGGCAAGAAGTCATATAGATTTGGTGCTGCATAGTTTCTCATCGAGATATTGTAGTCGGTAGCAAGAAAAACAGGGTCTTGCGTTGGTCGATTGACCCCTTGATTCCCTTCGGGCCTATCATTATTATTCGCCATGTTCCTTCACCTAATTCGGTTCTAGCGTGCTCTTGCGTGAAAAGTACGCTTGATCTCTGGGTCGGCTTCGAATTCTGGATTAGTCCCAGTACTCATAAACCGTTAGCCTGCTCTCCACGATAAACAGACAGTACAATAAAGATTTGTCCTACAAAATACCACAAAACTATTCGACAATAAACGTTAGCAATCCCCGAAAACGGCGCCAAAAAATTGATAACATTTAAAAAAATGATGTTGTTATGCTTTTGCTATATCACTTATGCACTACTGATGAATGAATGATTCAAGTTCTTGTCCCCTGCAACGGCGCCAAAAACTTGTAATATTAAATTTGTAACTATCTTTATCTATATCTATTATTATGCGCTAATGAATGAAATTAATGATGATCTATGCGCTCAAGTGCTTTGTGATAAAGATATTGTGATACTACATTCTAGGTGTATGCGATGATGATAATATGCTTCGTAGTATGCGATGATGTAGTGCGTGTCACAAGTTTTCTTGCGCTGGAACCAAGTATAATTCCAACGCAAGTTTCTCAGATTGATCTGAGGTCGAACACGGGGATTGTTGTTGTTATTACAATAATAATGTGGTATAAGCGACCAGTTTAACATAAATAATAAAGAATTGGTTTGTGCAGAAAAGTAAATTGCGATGAAAATAAAATGAGCTGGTAAATAAAGTGCGAGAAAGTAAATTGTGATGATAAAATAAATGACTAAACTACTAATGATACAGGGTAAGGACTGGTTGTGAAGTTGTACAAAAGAATTTAATGAATACGGTGGTAAGTCTTATGAATGAATCAGAAAAAAGAATGAGTTGAGGGAGAGGACATCCTGAGATCGTCAATCCCGTTCAGGACTCAACTGAGGTTCTACTTTCCCTTGGCTTACACCTTTCAGTGATCGGCCGTGTTCCCATATGTCTATGGTGAAACAGGGATAAACGTAATGAACGCAAGGTTGTTTCCATCTCTGGAAATGCTTCTCGCTTTAATTAACGCATTCTTCCAACCTTCTCTCGTTAGGCGGAATAACATCTTCACTTCTGCTCTCACAGGTGAAGATGTCGTCGAGCATGCTTTAGCTAAACTTAGCCAATTACCTTAACAAGGATTAACTCACTCGCTTAATCCTTCCCCTTTACCCAGGGGATTAGTGACACATGATGGAGAAAATGGATGATAAATGTGTGGAAAAGAATAGAGAGATGATAATGATTATGATAATGATATTTAAATCTAAAGATCAACGTTTGATACATGATTGTGAATGAAAGATTAAAGAAAGATGAACACAGTAGATGAATGAAAGAATAGAAACAAATACGGAAAGAGTGTCAATATCTCGACACAGATCCCGATCGGAGACATTGTGCTTGCCGGCGTGTGGATAAGATGGAGTGGAAAGCTTCCCTCTCAGGCTTGCTTTCCAGGTAGAAGTGACCTCTTGCACAGAGCTTCTTCTTCGGGAATGGAAAGAATTTCTTGCTTAGAGACTCACCTTTTAGCCTTGTCTCGTCGTTCTCCTAAATTTTCTCTGTATTGTCTCTTTAGACCAGCCTCCTTAACAATGAATTCGAGGAAGCTATTTATAGACCTTGGCTCTCTATATTGGTGGTCCCACTTTGTAAATCTGATAATTCCTGCCATGGCGTAGTGGAAATGTCCGCTCTGCTCAACGATTAATCTATCAGAATCATACAAGAGAAAGCTGTACATGTCAGAATTCCTTCGAATGTGTTGCTCTTCACATCTTCGATCGATCGCCGCATGGTGTTGTGGATACGTTGATCATTTTTGTCCTCGAGTAATTAATGCATGCAGTGACCTATTTCCTTAAAAACAAAGACTTGGACATTCCATTTCACGATCGCAATGGGGTTAGTGGGTGTGTTCACGACACTTTACAATTTTCGTATTTCTAAGCCAATTTCTATACTGTCAATGCAATTTTCCTTCTTTTTGCCGCATAATCTAAATAAAACAGCATAAATAACTTGTATTTCTACAAGTTATCATTGATCCTCGTCACTTTCAGTGCGTGCTGGAATCTCTCCAACAAAGCTCCATGCCCCCAAGCTTCACAAGCTTCATCGCAAGGCTACTTTAGTTTTCAACACTTAGCTAAAATTTTACATACTAATGCCAAACATCTTACTAACCGAGATCTTATTTCATAATATTCAAAATCCCTTCCTTTCTTCTTCAATATATTCATGCCTTTTCCTACAATCATAACATTAATTCATTCTTAACTTAGCATATTAATGAACATACTTAGGTAGGAATTTCACATTTACCTCCCCCTTATGATTTTTTTCCATGAAAATTTGCTTCGAGAATATCAATAGAACAATTGGGGATATCTACTTCTCATTAGCTCTTCAGCTTCCCACGTAGCTTCTTCAAGGTCATGATTCCTCCACAAGACTTTTACTAAAGGTATTGTCTTTTTTCTCTGTACTTTCTCTTTCCTGTCAAGAATTTCTACTAGTTCTTCTTCATAAGTCAAATTTTTGTTTAATTGCACGGGTTGTTAAGACAATATGTGAGTGGGATCTGGCACATATTTCCTTACCATTGATACATGGAACACATCATGAATACGAGTTAGTTATGAAGGTAAAGCTAACCTGTACGCTGCCGATATGACATGTTCCACTATTTCGTAGGGTCCGATGTATCTAGGGCTCAACTTCCCTTTCCTTCTAAATCTAACCTTCCCATGGAGACAATTTAAGGAATACTTGATCACCAATTTCAAATTCTAGCGATCTTCTTCGCTTATCCGCATAACTTTTCTACTTGTCCCGAGCTGTCTTTAGATTTTCTCTAATAAGCTTAATACTTTCAGACGTCTATTGAACAAGTTCTGGGCCTAACAGTTTCCTTTTTCCTATTTCATTCCAACATACTAGAGTCCTGCACGGTCTTCCATACAAAGCCTCGTATGGAGCCATACCGATACTCGAATGATAACTGTTGTTATATGCAAATTCAACTAACGACAAATGCGCATCCCAATTGCCTCTAAACTGACCATCTATATGTGGATGAAAAGTTGTACTAGAAGACAACTTGGTGCCTATTGCCTTCTACAAACTACGCCAAAACTTAGATGTAAGTCATGAATCCCGATCTGAAATTATCGATATTGGAGCTCCAAACTGACTTTGTAAACCCCGAATCCTACTTTCACCATGTAAGTATGTTCAAATTATGTTAACTAATATGTTGAATAGATTGACATATAAGTTAATGTTAATTTATAGGGAAAAGTTGAAGAATAAGAAGGATGACAAAGTGAGATTTCAAGTATTTCAAGATTGGGGTCTCAGGTAGTTATGTGTTAGCCTAATAAGTCGGAAAATTAGCTAGGTTTTGGAGATAGGCATGGATGTCATAGGCATTGGCCTTGTTGTGGGCATTGATAGGAAGACACAAAGGTTGTTGATCTTGCCTTTGGAGGTTAGCTAAGCTCATTTGGTGGCTAAGTATGGCCGATGGATTGCTATGCGTTAGCAAGAGGCAGGCAGTGGTCTAGGCCTTGAGAGGCTGATGATGTGCACGACAAAGCTAGGTGTGTAGGTGTTAGGCTGTCGAGCAGTTGGTGTGGACTAGGCAGTCTAGGTGTTGAGGCTGGGCGTGCACGCTGACCAGTGTACAACAAAGAGTCTATGCATTGGCCACGAGTCTATGTGAGGAAAAGAGTTGTGTTGGGTGTATGTTAAGCGTTATGTTGAAGGCAGATGTGGCATGAGAGCCTTATGCACTAGAGGTTTGGACACATACTTAGGTTGCATTGGTGGCGATGGTGTAAGTCTCAAGAGGCAAGCTGTTGGGTTTTATGTACTAAAACTCGTAGTTTGTAAAATTAAACATATTCTATTATCAAAAAAAGATGTTATTCAACATTTCTTCAATAAAAGTATTGAATCTATTAATTGCATTCATAAAGTCTAAATCCAATAAACTAAGATCCATGGCTATTACATGAATACTTGAACTTTATGTAGAGATGTAGGGATGGATCAAGTTCGAGTAAATAGTCAAAATGGTCTATAGTATATGATTAAGGTTGAGTACCTTATTCTGGTAACACTATTAGATGCGGCCTACTCTGTAGCTGTTACAAGTTGTTGTAAAGATACTACAGATGAAGTGATCCAGATTCGTTCATGTATTGACATAAGGATTGGGGGCATCCTATGTAATGAGTTTTCATAAGATCGGACCAAGAAATAAATTACTCTTACTTTTCAATGTTGTTTACTGTTTAAGACTGACTATTTCACTTAGATAACCAAGGTAACTCGATCTTAATCCTGAGCTAACTATGAACTTCTGTTTATTCAGGATTATCCTTAGATTTGCATAGGTATGGGTCGGCTCAACAACGCGGGCTCAATAAGCCTCCCATTTTAGGAGTAAGACTGGGTAGATAGTTGAGAACATAAGGTGCAAGACGAAATTCACGCCCACCCGATCTAGGGATGGGAGAAAAGTTGATGGGCGAAAAGTTGTTCTCTTAAGTACTGAATCCAAGTCTTGAACAAGGGGCCCCACTCTCTCACTGGCTTGAGAGGGTTTCGGTTTAGTGATTGGATCATAAACCAATTGTTCATTAGAGGACTAGTTGAAACTTAAGGAACAAGACATAATATCAAGGGTAAAATAACATATTGACCCAGTTGGTATTACAAACAACCTGTGAAGGGTAGACTTACTGGTTATGGTTAAATCATGTGGACATAAATATATCTACAGTGAGGAGAGTGCAACTATCGAGCTATAGTGGTGTAACTTGATAGTTAACGAATACTGATTAATTCGGTCTAAAGAGTTTAGCCAATTAATCTTAATCATTGGAGCTTATGATCTATAGGTCCATAAGGTCCCTCTACTAGCTCGTAAACATGAACACCTTGAATTAATAAATTGAGTGAATTTGGAATGATATCAATTTGAATTATTCAAATTGAAATTAGGGTTTTGAGTTTGAATTAGTTCAAATTCAAATTTGGGTTTGCATAATTATATTTGATATAATTAAAGTTTAATTTGTTGAAATTAAACAAAATTGGAAAGTTTATAATATTTAAATATTGATTTAAATATCAATTACATGAATTAGATTGATGTTTTAATTTAGTGTGTGATTAATTTGATATTTGATATTAAATTGATCAATTAATTAAATATGTTTAATTAATTAAAAATGAAATTAGTTTCCATGTTTTAAATTTCAATTTGAGAAATTGAAAATTGAAATATAACATTTGGTTAATTTTTGAATTAATCAAATTAAATTTAATTATGAAAATTAATTTTGAAAAATGAAAAGTAGAAGAAAGTGGGTTTATCCCACTTTTCTCTAGCATGAGGTGTAATCCTCATGTTTGATCACAATTCCACTAAATTGGAGGAAGTAGCTACTGGACATGAGTTTTCTGTTAATGATTGCATGTTGCTGAAGTAAAAAAGACCTCTAATATTTTAAGTTGAGGGGAATTTACTGAGAATTGAAAACAGAAAAATCAGTTTTCTGCATTTCATCTTCTTCTCTCTTCAAATCCACAAAACACTTACCAAATTCACTCAAATCTGAGTTTTACCACTCAAATTCAAGGCTGGGAATAGTATAGAAGACCTCTTGGTGGTTCACAGATTGATTTGGAGTTGAATTGGAGTGAAAAGCAGTTTGGATTTGAAGATTTCATCACAAAAGGTATGTAACTTGAAACCTATTTGAATATGCATGCTTTATAACTCAAATTAAATGTGATTAGAGTGCTTATTGATTTTGTTTGCTTCCGTTGCATGCTTGTGTATCCTATCAATTGGTATCAGAACGTGATTTAAGCACTCAATTAACGTTAATTTGAGTTTTGGTGGATGCATTTCTAAAAAATGTATGTTTGGACTAATATGGATGGTTTTTTCAGCTGTGGCATTAGATTCCTCATTTATTTCCAAGTTAAATTTGTAATTGGCTCTTGATTGATGAGCTTTAATGTGTGCTATAGAGTATATAAATTATTTAGAGCCATTAGAGTCCGAATTAGGTTGTAATTTGAAGATTGAAGCAAGCAAGGTCGTGAAGCAGCTGCTGGAGGAGTGCCTACAGCCCAGGCAACGTTGCAACATTACGTCCGAGTATTGCAATGCTGTTCTTGGTGAAGATCGTAGAATTGCAACTTGGGATGAGCGTTGCGATGCTGTTCATCCCAGCTATGCAATGCACGATTCTAGTTGGTTTGTGCAGGAGACTCATGGTTTGACCGATTTAGCTCGGTTCTGGTTCGGCTCAACCCTATTTGGACCAGTTCAACAGATTTTGATGCTTAGGAGGTTTGGTTCAAGCAGGTTCGGGTACGGTTCGAGCGGTTCTACACCAAATTGAAGTTATTTTGGACCTATTTTTGTAATAATTTAGTTATTATACTTGCTTAGGATGCCAAAGTTGAACTATATTAGTGTTTATTTAAATAATTTTGCATGTGATGTATGTTGTATTTAAATTTAAACATGTTTGTGCATTTAGTATGTCATTTAGATTTAAAATCCCATCATAGGAAGTATGTTACATGCATTGAATATATGTTATAAATTGTTATAATATATAGAATGCATGTTTAGGGTTTCTGTTTTTAATATAATTGTTATATTAAATTGAATTCCTTTGATCATGTTGTGGATGTATAAGCATGTTTAAGTTTTATAAGTTGTTATAAAATTGAATTAGACATTAAAATCCATAAAAAAAGATAAGTTGCATGCTCAGTAGGTTAAACACTTGTTTTAATAGTTAAAATAGGTCACTATCTTATAAATCAAGGTTACAAACTCAATTGGTATATAATCCTGTCTAAGGCTGGGGGTACTTAAG